>NC_061118.1:42296479-42329153 GCF_002878395.1 Capsicum annuum | reverse complement strand
CACTCTGAATAATTCTGTATAAGGTATGTGTTCTTCTTAATATATTTTTTTCATACTTCATTAAAGGAAAGGATGATTTCCTTCATATCTTTATTTTCCTTCATATCTTTATTTTTTTCATACTAGTGGCAATAGTAGCGGAATATAAAGTCAAATCATGCTAGTAATAGCCTTGTGTTATCATTCAAGGATGAATGATCCAAGTGGGGGAGTATTTAAACACCCCAATTTTTAACCCTAGATAATTCTAGATCTTTGGGTTCACTGCCTTGGTCATGACTCATTGTGATGAATCATGAGATATGGTTATGGTTCATAGGACCCTAGTCATAAAATTATCCAAAACTTAGTGGCCAGGTTCTACTCTGAGTATGAGTGGCACACTATGAGCCGTAAGGATATGTGATGAGTCATAGGTTAAAATCCTAGGGTGTCTAGTTTTTAATTTATTTGGGTTGTGTGTTTCTCACGACTAGACCTTACAAGTTATAAGTTCGCATTACAATTGGGTTTGTGGAGTAGTAAGATGGGCAATGTATGGGGTTGCTAGTCACTATATTGGTTATGACTCAAGGTCCCGAGTCGTATGGTCTGGGTACAATTCAAAGGGTTGACTCTTAACGAAAGGTGAGTTTTACCAGGATTTAATTTGAGGGCACTGTGGACATTTCTCACTTAATCCCCTAAGACCCCCTAAATTAAATCCTTCCTTGGGAGTTTATTCTCACATTATTCATAATGAAACACCCCCCAAATTCTCTCTTAAACTCCCTGTTTAAGTTAAGTCTAGGGTTTTAAGATGTTGATCAATTTGGATGTAAAAGGTGGTTTCTCTTCGTACATCGTACTATTTTAGGCATACTAATCTTCCCTCACTGTTAATTTTTTAAGAGCATGTTATTTAATGTATTGTTCATGAGATTAATTTGGTGGTTTTGAATCAAAGCCTAGGTGTTTTTAATTTTATGAGTTGAACAATGTTTTTTATGGTTTATGTATATGATTTTCATGCTATTAATACGGTTTTGAACTTGTGGGTGCATGTTTATGGTAAATGAAGTAGGGAGTTGTGAATATCCCAAACTTGTGACTTTTGAAGTGGTTATGACACCAACCCAATCATGCAAAATTGGTTTTGATTATAAGAACTTTGGGAATTTGTAAAAATGAATTAGTCTTGAACTATTGCATGATATAAAAAAGTATTTGAAATAAAATTGTATGATTTAATGATAAAAGGGAGTCGGTGATACCTAATGATTATTAATGAACAAAGAGAGTTATTTACCCTAATTTAATGGAAGTTATTTAGGCATGATATGTCACCTTACAAGTGTAGCTGGTATGAAGATACCAACAATGTATTCCTAAATTTGTATTGTTGTTCATTGAATGGAAATGTGTGACAATTGTCTTATTAGGCTCTAATAAGGGTTGTGTAGATAAGTCGTGAAAGTAAAGGTCCAAGTGGCAGATATAGGAAACCGCATTTGCCGACCCGGGGTTAAAATTGAACAGGAAGGTTTGAGATCCCCTTATTATTATTGCCTGATTAGGGAGATTCTAGACCCCTATAAATCATTATAAGATCGGGTGCTTAAGTCACCTTGGTAGATGATGGAGGGTTTGATTCCCCCATGTTTATATATGTGAGATTATTCTTCGATTGATGCGGCTACACAAATTGGGGCCCGACTAGGGGGTGAGTGTTGGGGACCAGATAGACCATGGGTATTATAATTTGATAATTAAGCTAGACAATCCAAGCCGAAGTATTGAAAAAATGTTAAGTCTTTTTCCCCATCCCGACATGCAATATATATAGATATGCTTCTGATTTTGTGTGTTGGCATATGAATGATATTAAACTATTGATCATATCATATTGTTATCCTTCTCCCCAAGTAACATGCTAGTGTTCACCCTGCTTCCCGTCTTCGGGTGTTGTATCCTCACGCAATACAGAAATTGGTCATAATTCAACACCTTTTGCTCAGTGACTTGGATTCGGGATCAACTAGCAAGTCAGCTTGAAGTGGTAAAATTCCATACTTTTGAGACCACATTTCACGTTATGGTTTCCTTTACATTTTTACTATTCCTTTGGTCTGTGTTTTGAATATGGTCAAGGGCATATCCCGATCCAATATTCTTTGTTTTTGATTAAAGGCTTTGCCAGACTACTGTTGGTATAGGCGGTCTCAGTATTGGTGTCGATAATTGTATTATTATTGGCATTGACACTGGTATCGGTTGGCTTTTGGTTATACACTTATTTTAATGTATTTAAATATATATTCTCTTATCATGTTATATGTTCAAAATTCAGCAACTTGGGGTATGGTGTGTTTGGTTTTGTTAGGTGCGGGGGTGATCTCCGGTCCACGTGGGACATGAGACACCCCTTACGGCCAGGAATGATTCGGGTCATGACAGCGCCCTATTCTTATAATCCTACCCGAACTGAGGCACTAGTTGACTAGTTGAAAATTAGGCTGGAGCTTAAGATTTCGGACAGAACTGAGAACGATTTCAACTTTCCGACCTTGGGTGAGAAATTTTTAAACTACCTGTTCTCCCTATATTATTCTCCCTTTCCTTCTCCTTACACTTCTCCTCCTCAATATATTGGGCATAGACCATCATCCTAGAGAGATCCATCACCTTAATCTACACAGCGGTCCTACATTCTTTAACAACTTCCTCAAAAGCTGTCGACACAAAGTTACTCATCTTGGACCTAGAATCGGCTACAACTGGAAGATCATACCTCGACAATAAAATAAACTTGAGTGATTACTCCTTATTACTCATGTTACCCTACTTTAAAGTTATGAACTCCTAAACCTTAGACTCTCTTAACTCTAGTGGAAAGAACCTGTCTAGAAGGGTTATGGCAAACTCTTCCCACTCTTTAGGCACTGCCTCAACACCTCTGTCCCCCTTTCACTTCTTAAACCAAGTATGAGATACTCCCTACAACTAATAAGTATCTAAATCAGCACTCTCAGTTGCAGTAACACCCATTATATCTGTCACTTTCTGGACACCATCAAAAAACTCCTGTGGATCCCAAAAATATTGAGTTTTAAACTGAGTGAAGTATCGGATCCTAGTTGCATCTTTATAAATCATTGGATTTCTTAGGAAACAAACCTTTATCTATTTTGAGCAGCCACAGAATGGGCCAAAGCTATGAAAGTGGCCCTGAAGTCAGCATGGAAACATAATCGTTCAGGGAATATTCTTGAAAAGGTAGTGGCGTGGGATGATCTTCATTTATCCTTCTGTTATTTCTTCTAGGTGGAATTTTCTATAAACCGGTGAAGGATGGGTTAGAAAATGGAATAAAATAGAGCTTATGCTTTTTCCCACAACATGAACGTTTAAATAAGGGAACCATTCCTAAAATTTTTTGTAGGCTCTCACCTATAAGTGTGGAGAACTTCACACCTACAAACAAGACTCGACTCAATGGGTCTTTCAAATACTTTAGGACACTTTAAAATTGTAGTCTCTAATACTATGTTTTTTCATGACCCAAGGCTACTCCCGAGTCTCTACAAGGTGCTTAAGGCAACAAGTGACCCCAAGCAAACCAATAATCCGGTACCTGCTGTGACCAATGAATAAAATAATGATAAAGTATCATATAGGGAAGCTGAACTAATAAAATTACTGTCAATAAGGGATAATGAAACAAAAATTATTACGTCTGAATTATTGATAAAAGAATACTAAAAACAGATTTTCAAATCTGTATAACTGGTCTAAATATGAAAACATCAGAATATCGGAAACATCTACTTTGAATATCTATATAATTAATCGTGTAGTCTAAAAGCCTCTAAGATAGGTGGAGTTGATAGAACAAACCCCCAACTAAATCCAACTGAATGAAATGAAAGAGATATTGAAAATAACTAAACATAACTTTTCCTCGATGGATGAGGACTGTTTCCTACTGGTACTGAGTGGGTCAAAGCTGACTAAGGCCGGTTGGGTTACTGAGTGTCTTAACCTATATTGTGAAATAAGTTTAGCATAAAAAAGACTATGCAGTCAGTAATTTGAATGTTCTATTATATGAGATAAGGACTATCTGAAATAAATATTGATTGTAAGCACGGATGCATGAAAATGAAAAAACAAAATATAAGACCAAGTAAAACAGGTGCTGAAATATCTGTAAAAAAATGACAAACTGAATAGCTGATGAACGAAATATTTGGTCTTGCAAACCTGGACTGATATAACCTGAGTACTAACTAAAATTGTTAGAGCTGTCAAGTAACCTATATATCCCAATCTTAGCTAATAAGGGTCTAACCTTTAACCCCTATTGGAATGGCGCAAATACCTTACAATGGGTATTAACACTGGCTATGTGGATCCACTAAACTGTGTCCCAAAGGACTATGATGGTAGTCCTCCATTGATGGGTGACCCCTAAGAGAGTGTCATTCTTCAACTGGTGGGTGAAATCTCAAAAACTACGTTCGCTACATAGTTCTAGAACATAGGGATTGCTTCAAAATGTCCTAGTCCTCTACTGGTGGGAGAGCCTTTATCATTAGGTTTTCTCTTTGCTAAATCCTACTCCAAATTGAACTAACACTGGTACTGATTAAAGTTACCTGGAGATTACAAATTATAAGTTCCTATCATTAATTTAATAATCTGAATGTGATGATACAGAATCATAATATAACTGACTTGTTACTTAAAAATGGAAATATTCATAAATATGTAGGTATCCAGTGTTCATAACCCTCCAACAATAAAAATACTATAAAAACAATAACATCATCACAACCAACAGGAACCAAACCAGGGCCTCATTGTGTCGGGTATCTCAAGTCTGACTAGGACTAAATACGACCCTATACCCAATCCAACCAACCAATATACAACCTGTGCTGGATGAATTCCGAATATAAAACAAGATAGAGCATTAAAATTCCAATGTCTTGGGGATAAATGTTTAACAATTACAAACCCAACAAAGTTATATCATCTCAATCAAACCAAATCATAATATACCATAGTCTATTGTTGTCCATACAAAGCCTCAAAAAAATTTCCAAGAATTTATAGTGAAGACATGCCCTCGACCATAGACAAAAACAAATTTCAAGAGAATAGAAAAAACATAAAATAAAATATAAAATAAAATGGGACTTCAGAAGAATGAAAGCTCACCACTTCAGCATAAATCAAGCTTTCCCGGAATCAATATGTCACTGAGGAGTAGGTGTGATAGTATGGCCAATTCTTGCATCGAATGGGGATACATCACCCAAAGATAGTTAGTGGAAAAATTCTAGCAAGTACTCTAGAGAGAGGTTAAAATTATGTCATTATTCAAAATCAAAGTAGATAACCATATGCAATCACATTCAAACATACATATATCATGATGAAAAAGGGAACCGAATTTGGCATGTATTTAAAATCTTAACATAGATTTTGTAGATTTACCTTCATAATCCACTCACGGGATATATGGGTCTAGTATTACCTACTAAATGAGCCCCAGTGCGTGTAGCTGCATGAAGTGGAGATACCATAGGTGGCCGGGGATTCCCTTGTACAATTCTCCCTGTATGGTACATATGTCTGAGTATATACTTGGGGGATTCCCTTGTACCTCCCAAGTACGTGGTCATCCAGACCTATCCTCATTTCAGCAAACATGAGTTTCCAGTGTCAACCTTTTGGACTCACACCTTCATGACTAGCTATCACAACCTCCATTATCACCTAATTAAAACATTTAACACATAACCAAACCACAAATTATAGGAGTGAATTATTAAGGTATTATAATATGGCATTTTCTTACCGACTATAGCTTACAAGCAATATCATTAGTCAACACTTATGGGATTTTGACGTACCTAAAACTCCATTATTAAAATCACTTTAAGTATTCCAATGTATCTCACAAGGTTTTCATACATTACTTAACTTTGTGGATTCCATTGTACTATATAGGGTTTTTAAAACGATCTTGAACCAAATCCTTGACCACCAAGGACATTCCAATAATCACATAAAGACCTTTTAAACAAATTTTGGTCCCATTCGCATTATATGAAAAGCAAGGTTTTTAATAACAGTCATGCTATGTGACAAAACAATTCTCATAGGTATTTTGACAAATATGTTGAGGGCGTATAGTTTCCAAAACCAAAACCAAGTATCAGTTGACCTTTCAATTCAACCAAATGTTCAAACAACCATTATAACATGAAAACCATAAGAAAATATGGGAAAACATTATCCAACAAAGAAAAACCAAAACCCCCAATATATATTTCAAAACCTTAACAATATCACAAAAATACCATGAAAACCATCCATTAACATATGATTTTAGTTGAACTAATAAAGTGGGAGGAGTAACATACCTGCTTACAAATATTCATGAAGAGATTTTAATCCTTAAGCCTCTAGATAACAAACTTAATGAAACTTTAGCCCAATCTTCTTGAGATATTGTTAGAGAGAGTTTAAAGAGTTTTTTAAATCAACTAAAGTGAGAAATAAGAGGCCAAAAAGTATTAAAGGATATGTTGTCTTAAGGGATTGGGGTGGGAAATATCCAGAATACTCTCAACTTATAAGCTGTAAGAAAATTATTATGGGCCATTATAGTTTGGATCCCTCATTCGTATCTAATCATATGAGTAGTACCCCTACCTCGTACCCTAGGAAGAAATTTGGACAATAATTCTAACCAATATACAACTTAATGGACTAACTCATATCATCATCTTACATTTGGTACCCAATAGTTGAACCCTACGCAGTATATGATAAAGGATGCACCCTATTTAACATACGATTAGCCCTACTCTCTTGTACTATCTCCATACGACTCATATGGAGTCTTGTCATACCTTAGAAATAAAATGGACTGGAATAGACTTTTTATCATATAAATTGAGATCCTAAGTTGATAGCACCACCCATGACTTCTATACTTGAATCGTATCGTTCCTAGAGAGTTCAAAAACTAAGGGTGTTTTAATCCTCCCTCACTTGGATCATTCATCATTAAATAATGGATCAAGGAATGACTAGCACAATTGAAACCCCAAACACCCTCTAACCTTTAACTTAGTTAGAAAATAAGGATGTAAGGAAAACAATCTTTTCTTTAACTAAGTTAGCTAACAATGATGTAATGAAGAACATCTACTTTATGCACAATTATCCAAAACATAAAGAAAAAATGGGTCGTCTGGATCCATGTCCCCTTTAGCTCCCCAAAAAGCTCTTTTTCTCCCTAATCAATGTATCTAATATACCATAAATGTGTCTATACTCTCCACTATGCTCTCATCTATGAAGACAACACCCTTCTAATTCTACCTCCCTACTCCCTTCCAACAAATAGATGACTATAAGCGCCTTAGTATAACTTAAGAACCATGTCATGTTAAAGACTAACTCTGATTTAATGTTGATAGTGAATGATATAGGACCTTATACTTTACAGTGCCCTGACAATAATACCCCATCTATCACTATAATTAAGGAGCTACAGCCTTGTAAAATAATGGTTGGGTATTAATCAATCACCATGCTCTAGACTATCTTTTCTATACCCAATATATGCATTTCCTAACCAAAACCAAAACCAAAACCCTTAATCACTATCACAAAGTATTTCACCACGCTACTATAATACCCTATTTTAGAATTTTTTTGTCTATCATACAACTCACCACTCGATTTCTATGAGTAATATATGAGTCATATGTAGGACCCGTACCTAAGACTGTGTGGCATGGAGAACTTTCTGTTAAAGATACGATTTGACCCTAGAAGTTGTAAAGTAGGGTATGATTTATATGAAGCCAAGTCATAAGATTACCAGTAAAGACTCCTTGAGATTCTATCCAATATACGGTTGGGGGCTATTGGTCTTATGATAAAGATACAAGTCATATAATCAACTCATATGTTGATCAGTGGGTACCCTCCAAGATGTGCTAAGAATATGAGTTATGTAGACCAGTCGTACCCTTGCATACTATTCATATGCTCTACTCATAAAAACTGGCGACTAAATTCTAAGAATTTAAGTTCAAGGGCATTTTAGTCTTTTACTTCTTACAACTTCATAGCCAAGACATATAGACCACAAGGGGAATTATTTTCCCCTCTTCCTTAGTCAATTAAAGAATAAAATCTCTTATTCCACTCTCAATATCAAGATTAGGATTTTATAAGAACATCTCCCAAGTCTCTAATGTCAAAGTTTTCTTCACTTATTTAAGAAATCAAAGGTATGTGGGGTTATTTAACAAGTATCGTCATCCTTACTTGTGCCCAAAACATATTTTAAAGTTAAAATTTCTTTAATTATAATTAGAGTTTATACCCATATTCTCTTATTTTTAGTTTACGATATTAACATATGATTGAAGTATAAAAGTGCATCTATATTCTAACATATTTATATTTGGACTTCAAGATTCTTTATTATGGTCTGAATATCATGACTGTGATATGATACTCAGATTCCTAATTTACCTTTTAGTTTGGAGCATTATATTGTATCAAAATTTATATGTAAGCAAGCATGAGATTAAACATTCAATTACAAGAACTAAGCTTATAAGAAAGATTTGATCTTCTGATCTAACAACAAGATGAGAAATCTCTAAGTATTCATCTTGATTATTAATAAAAGTAAAAAGATGCATAATTAGTTTTCAGTATACAAACCCTTATGCTATTATAAGGTGGATTTATTAAAGTATGAGAATATAAGTATACTAAGAGTAGTATTTAGCACCGACATAGGAATGCGGATGAGCATATCCTAAGATCATAGAAACTACGAGCCAACGTAGGTAATGTTTTTCCCAATATGGATGAACTTAAGTATAGTGATCTCTAAGTTAAGTTTCAATTCCGATGGAAAGGATAGTAAAACTATCCCCTAGGTGGTTAAGACGTTGGATTCCATGGTAGCTGACATGGTTTATGTTAATAAGAAAAAATGTCCCATAGGCAATATTAAAAGCAAAGATTTTTAATAAAATAAGCATTATGGATCACTAAGTTATTCATATCCAACATTATTTAAGATTTACAATTTTGCTATCTCAAAGTTGTACTGAAGTTAACTATTTTTCATTTAGGCTTAGCATGCATTATTTGAAAGCTTGAATATTTAATCACTTATTATTTTTTGGTGTGCATCCACCCCCACATGCTCTGTACATTCTAGAAGTAACGATCCACATATATGTTTGTGTGCTATATTATTTTATAATATAGGTTTTGATGATTGTACCCAGCAGCATGATTGAGATCGACATAGTTATATGCACTCCTACTAGTGGTGAATGCACATATTTTGAGGGACCAAGTTTATCATATTTATTTTATGGATGTTAGCACTTAGTCATTTGATTTTAGTTTGATGTTCAGATCTACTGGGGTCCATCCCAGAGTCTTTCTAGTTATTAGTAAAGGATTGTCTGATGGACAATATTTTAAGCTTCACGGAGATTGTTTAAGTATTTTATATATTGAAGTTTCACTTTAAGATATTCCTATAATTATTCTCTATTCCAATATATACTATTTCCACCTCTATATCAAATGATCTTAGTTAAATAGATATCATGGGGTTTCTTGGGATTACT
Source organism: Capsicum annuum (assembly GCF_002878395.1). NCBI lineage: Eukaryota > Viridiplantae > Streptophyta > Magnoliopsida > Solanales > Solanaceae > Capsicum > Capsicum annuum. Next base: position 42,319,482 of record NC_061118.1, on the reverse strand, counting down.
TGCCGTGTCGAGCACTGTGTGACATCTAGGTGTAACTTTAGGGCATTAAAAATTTGATATAATATCCTAAGGTTTTAACGAGTCCTAGGGAGTTAGACAAGACACGTTGCATAGAGTCTTGATCATGAGTGTAAAGCGTGTAATAATTATGAGCAAGTGGATACGGAATAAATTAGGAATCATCAGTTATTTAATGATCTATCAAGCTTATAGTTGCCTTTTTTTTCTTATCTTTTTCCTTTACATGACAAACTATTCCTTATCATCGAGCCAGCTCCCACGGAATAATGATCAACCACCTTTCTAAGCTAACCCTTTGAATGAGAATGTGTCTAATACTGAACTTCAGGCTTCTTTTAAAGCATTAGCCTAAGCTGTGACCACCAATGTTTAGGGGAACCAACATTCAGAGGTCCCACTTAAAGAGAATGGTAATTTAGATGTAGCTTAGATTTGGGACTTTATGAGTATGAGTCTGCCGGAGTTTCGTCTGTTGAAGGTGAATAAGGTTCCACAACTTTTCATTTATAAGGTGAGAAAGATAACTCAAATTATGCACTAGTTATTAAGAGAGTGTATAGTTGGCATATTATAGGTTAAAGGATATTACTTATGATTGGGTTATGATATGGAATAAAGGTAAGGGTGGGGATGTGGCTCATATGAGTTGGAAGGTCTTCCAGAATACTTTTCTTGATAGGTTTTTCTTGCGTGAGATTAGGAAGGATAGGGTTGAAGAGTTCATAAAACTAAGGCAGGGCTCAATAATAGTGAAAGAGTACTAATTTAAGTTAACTCAATTATGTATGTATACACCCAAGTTGGTGGCTGGTTTTAGATCTTGTATGATTAAGTTTATTACTGGAGTATCTAACTGGGTAGTCAAGGAGTGTAGGACTTCCATGTTGATTGGATATATGTATATTGCTATGTTGATGACTCATGCTCAATATAGTAAGGAAGAAATATTGATGGAGAGGGAAAAGAGAAATAGGGAAGATAGGACTAGACAATTTGAGTTTAGTCAACCTAGGTCAAGAGGGAGAAATTGTCATAATTTTAGGGTCTTTCATCAGTGCCTGCGCCATATTTAGCTATTGGCTGTGCACCTAAATCTCATCATTAACAATAGGTTAGAACTTTATATTCCCAACCTCAGAACAATGTAGTTAGGAGGCCTAATTTCCCAACATGTACAAATATGGAAGAACCCTTCCTGGTGAGTGATTGATGGACAAAGACGGTTGCTATGGTTATGGTAAGATAGGACAGAAAATCAAGGAGTGCCCATATACTAAGCAGGGAAGCATAAATACTCATCCTTATATTCCTAATACTAATTCATCTCCTTAGACAGGCCATACAACTCCTCCCAAGGGATTATCTACTAATACAGGTGGCGATCGATGTAATTATTAGTTTTATGCTTTACCATCTATTCAGGAGCAGGAGAATTCACTAGATTCTGTCACTGGTATGATTCATACCTTCCATCACCAGTTTCAACCCTGGGATAAAGTATTTATTATGTAACCCCTTTGGTAGCCATAAATTTTTGAGTTGGTTCTAAAATTCTCTCTAAGCCTTTCTCAGTTTCAACCCTGGTGTGTACCTCAGTTGTTGCAAGAAGAGTCTATAAGAATTGTCCTATTATTATCCTCCAGAAGATCATGCTAGAAGACGTGACAGAGTTAGAGATGGTATACTTTAATGTTATTCTAGACATGGACTGGCATTATTCATGTTATGCATTAATAGATTGTCGCACCCATATGACAAAGTTTTAGTTTCCTGATAAAGCAATTTTTTAGTTAGAGGGTAGTTCTATATCTACCAAAGGCCATTTTATCCCTTATCTTTTGGATAAACAGTTAATATGAAAAAGTTGTATCTACCATTTAGTTTAAGTCAAAGATACTAGGTCTGAAGTTACGACAGTTCAGTCAGTTAGGATAGTAAATGAGTTTTCGAATGTCTTTCCTATAGATCTTCTAGGGGTACCTCCAGGTAGAAAAATAATCTTCGGTATTGATCTTTTTCCTGATTCTCTACCCATCTCCATTCCTCTGTACTGTATGGCTCCAAACGAACATAAAAAGTTAAAACTGCAACTTAAATATCTCATAGAGAAGGGTTTTATAAAAACCAATGTTTCTTTTTCAGGTGCTCCAGTCCTGTTTATGTGCAAGAAAGATGGCACTCTCAGAATGTGTATATATTATAGACAGTTGGACAAGGTTTTCAACAATAATAAGTATCCTATTCATAGAATCGACGATTTGTTCAATCAGCTTCAGGATGACCAGTGGTTCTCAAAGATTGACCTTAGATTAGCATATCATCAGTTAAAATTTAGGGTGAAAGACATTCCAAGAATAGCTTTACTAATGAGGTACTACCATTTTGAGTCTATTTTTATTTCATTTTGAATAAAAAATTTTACTCTGCCTTCTATATTACTAACCTTCGCATTTAGTGTAGTCAATTAGATTACAACCTCTATCCATGCACCTTGGACATCCAAATAATACTGAAAGGTATACCCCGTAGCTTCAATGGTACAAATTGGACTGGTGGTTGGGCATTAAAAATACCCGCTGAATCATTTTTCTATGCCCACAGTCTATGCTCCTTCTGTAGAAGCCTCATCTATAGCAGGGTCCATCTGATCATCTTACAAAAACTATCATGCAATAACTTTTGATGCCTCATAGGTTAGGTGTAAGACCCTGCAAAATTTCTAAGCTTAGTTTAGTTCTGTAAGCTTGTCAAGGGGTCCCATATTTAGAAAATTTTAGCCAAGTTTCAAGACTTAGTTTATTTCTTTGTCTTTTGAGAGTTTTCAATGTTATTTTGCGACCTTAATGTCCCATAAAGGTCAATATTTTGTTAATTCATGATTATGAAGGTCAATAGGTGTTTTCGGACAAGTTTTGAATTTTTTGGACCTCGTTTAGACCATGGTTGGAGTCCCAAAATAGTGGACAAACGTGATCTTAGCACGACGCAACGCCCATCGCGTTGGTTAATATTGTTGAAGAAATTGCAAGTAAAATTACTGAGGCTTGGTGTGATCATGATGCGATGCGTCGAGTATTACATCGAAGCCATCAAGGCACCGCATAGACAATCGCGTTGATACCAAGTTTTTAGTCATTAAATGTCTACGTTTTTAAGGGTAATTAGGTCATTTTACCCCAAACTTCAGCCCTCATAACACGAAATTTAGCCCTATTTTGGCCAAATACATTCATTATTTCTCCATTTCTCAGGAATAAGAAACCCTTGGTGGATAATTTCAAGTCAAGAATACCAACTTTCATCCATCAAACTTCAAAAAATCATCCACTAAGGTATATCAAGTGTTCATTAATAGATTCCTTTCATCGATAAAGCTCAAGAATCCTATTTTAAAATCATAAATCATGATGTTCATGTTGTGAGTTGATTATTACTATGTTCATGTTGTTGTATCTTTAATGTTTTTTCTGGAATCTATGCTAGCATGTGGTTTAAAATCTATTAAATTGTGTTGATTTATGTAATCATGATGTATTGATTTAATGTCCATGCCTAAGCCTAAAGTTATGGATGCAAGGTGTTTGAAAAAATGCCGAAGAGAACAAAAATAAAGCATTATGACTCATTAGTGCCTAAATGATGAATTCATGCTTTACCCTTATGTTAAAAATTAACTCCCATGATATTTTTACGCATTGAAATTGTTATATGGAATGCCCATGAAACTAGAATTGTGAAACCATGACATATATTTAAATGAATTCCCCTACATGTACAAGAATATGAATATCATGTGTTCAAAAAGTGTCATGTATTCTTAGTTTCATGATATCAAGTCCTGGGGGTACTTGTACACAATAATTTAGTTGTGTGCCTAGAACCAGTGTTAGTTTACAAGATACTCTTAGTCAAGCCATGATTAGGAGAATTCAGTCAGTCACATGACTCAGAAAAACTCAGTAAATTCAGTAACAGTCCAGTCCCATTCAGTAATCTCAATAATCTAAGTAAACTCAGTTAGTTAATAGAATTCAGTATTTTTTTATCAGTCCATGGAACTCAGTGAATTCAATCCAGTTCATCTTAGTAAAATCAATTCAGTGTCTATTCAATTAGGAGTAGGATTCAGCATTGAATAAACCCAAGGATGTGGGAACAAACTAAATAGAGGGTGTGAAACTTTGAAGCAATCTTTGCATTCTAGAACAATGTAGCCAGCATAGGTTGAGACATCAACACTGATAGATAAGGGTCCCGACATTCTCCTTTGGGGACACTACCAGATGAGGGTCACTCATAGGTTATCCTTAACGGTGGTGCGGTATTGACACCCTTCCAATTGGGGTTACAGATTGGACCCCAACTCAGTTATATTATCTTATATGGGGCATGTAATATAGATAACTACTTTCCACAGTCTTAGTCTCAGTTTTAATTAACGAACTCAGATAGTTCTATAGACTCCAAGACTATCAGATACAGTCACTCAGCTCAGTTCAGAACTCAGCTGGTTCCTTCCGAATTAGGGTTGTTAGACACAGTCACACAGTAATCAGAATATTTATTTTCAGTATATCAGCTATTAGTAATCCATGTTATCAGTAAACTCAGTATTCAGAATCCTTATGTTTTCAGTTACAATTATCTACTAATGCATGTATTCTCACGTAATTATGTTCATGCTATTCAGTCAGTTTTAGTTCATGCATATGAACCCTTGCATAAGACTTACCTTATTTTGTGTACCATTACATTCCCAAGTACTGACGCATACTTTTCTATTGCGCTATGGTATTTTGTACCATAGGTTCGAACGCTCAGGTTCCCGATTGCTCTTAGCACTATAGAGTTCAGTCAGCAGCAGTACACTAGCCGTGAGTCATCATCTTTTAAGGATGTTCTATTATTTTATTTTTTCAGTACTCAGCTTATTTCAACAGTTGAAGTTAGTTGGGGACATTCCCATCAACTCCTTATTCAGATATTTTAGAGGCTTTCAGACTAGGTATTTAGACTTTACTACTTTCAGTATTTATGTTCAGTTTTGGTATTATTATACCACATTTTTAGTTGATGTGTGAGCCTATGCTAACACATTTGAGGCTTTTAACTCTAATAATTGTAAGGTCTTGAGAAACTTTAGTTGTTTTTTATTAGTTTACTTTTATTTTTGCAATAAATGTTGAGATGTAGGAGAACAAAAATAATTGAACCAAAAAGGTTAAAAAGTGAAGCAAAATAAAGGATAAGTGTGGCTGACGACATTCATTATAAGTCAGCCTGGTTATTAGCTATCAAGTCCGTCTTCAGTATTAAAAAGAAGATGGAAGTTGAAGACAGTTTTGTGACGACATCCATGACACATCATTAGGCTAGTGATAAGGCCTCAGGAGCCTTGTCAGCCTTAAAAAGAAGATGGAAGTTGAAGATAGTTTTTTCAGGACATCCATGAGATGTCGTCAGGCAGGTGATAAGGCATTATCATCATCGTCATCCTTAAGCGGCAAAAGCAAAATGTGCAGAGGAGCTGACGACATCCGTGATAAGCCATCACAAATGTCGTCATCTATTCCGAGAAAAATCTGCAACTTTGATTTTATTACCTTAATTAGGTTGAACTATTTAAAGCCTTGTTTTAGGGTTTTCTAAAAGAAAAGAAGATTAGTTTTTGGACTCATTTTTATTAGAAAAACATACGATATTTCTCTCTCGCTAGTTAAAATATTTTGGGAGTTTTGTACCTTGGTTCAATTTATGTTATACTTCTTGATTTTCATCATCATTGTAGGTTAATCTTATTACTTATAAATTTAATTCATGTACTTGTCACTTGCATCATGTGTAGCTAAACTCCATTAACTTGAATTATGGGATCTAGGGTTAGGTCATGACGATTTGCTAAACACTCAAGATTTAATAGGTGTTAGGATTTTGTGATAATTCTGAGGTTTTAATTAATGTCTGTTGGTTGCAAACAGTAGACATACCTACTTTGATTTTCTTGGGAAAGAAATCATAAGTAGTAGGAAGTGAATTATCAACAGGCACTCAAAAATACTTCGTTTAATAACTAGTGTTGTTACTAGGTTGATTAACCTGAGGTTAAATCTTGTTAGTGAATAGCGATTCCCCAAGTCCAAGTGGTTTAGGAAATTAGATGCTTAAATAGGTCTAGAGACATTTGATCATATCATCAATAATGATAGCTTGTTATCCAAGCCACCGTGAGAATCTTGATTCACCTTTAGCATCTGTCATATATCGTAAGCCCTAGTTAACATAATTCTGGTTATCTCATAAAATCTTTGTTAAAAACATCAAAATCAAAGTGTTAAACAATTACTTGTGAAATATAAACCCCCATTTCAGGAAACATTAAACAATCAGTTAATTAAATCGCAACAGACTTTAAGTGTACACCTTATTCCCTGTGGGATTTGACACCAACCTAGTTGGGTTTTATATTGACAATGATCATTTACACCCATTCAAAAGTGTAGTTTGAGCGTTATCAAAAATGGAGCCATTACCGAGGAATATGATTGAAAACTTAAAGTTGTGTGCGCTAATTGGCTGTTAGTTAGGTTTCCTAGATTTGCGTTTATTTTTTATTTTTTTATTACAAGTTCCTTGTTATTTGTGCAAAAATTAAGAAGTTTGGAAGAACCGTTATTACTAATTAATTCAGAACCACAACTAATTGGGAAAATGGCAGAACAACAAGAGACTGACTGACTGGCAGTCTTAGCCAGGGCTAAGGTGAATGTACAGAACCAGGGTCAAAAAGTACATCATTTGATCTATGATTATGAAGACTTGGGTGTTGAGGAATTGCTGAATCCTCAAAACCCAAAGCGAGTTGAGCAAATTGCTGCACTAGTGCAATGAAATTTTGACAGAAACCATTCAGTCAGAGAAAGGTATGGTCAACAACCTATCCATTATGAGGTCGATAATGATCATGAAAGATGGATGGATCAGGTGTAATAGGTTCTATCATTCGTCCACTGTTGACACCTGGTGCAAAATTCAACATAATAAGTACTGTGATTCTACTCCAGAATCTGAATGGGTTTTTTGGAGGCTTGGCTGGTGATGATCCAAACATGCACTTGCTGAACTTTTTCACCATTTGTAAGCTTTTTAATAATATGGGAGTAAGCCAGAATGCCATCCAGTTGAGTATAACTAACTGGAGACAATTGAAAAAGGCATTCCTAGAGTAGTTCTTTCCACTCTCCAAGAAGGTGCAGTTGAGGGATGAAAATTGTAATTTCAGGTAGCTCCCGACTGAAGCATTGCATAAAAATTGGCAGAGATTCAAGAAGAAGATGGCACAATATCGGAACCACAACATGATGGCCTTTCACTTAATAGAGACTTTGTATATATATTTTAACTCTGTGACAAAGGTAATTATAGATAATGCTGCAGGTGGTTCATTCATTGACCTTTCTTTTCAAGATACTTCAGACATGCTGAATAGAATGACCAAACAGAGTCGGGCTTGGCGTACCAGGGATTCTGTGGTAGCTATCCCTACTGTTTTTTGTGGAATGACTAAAGAGCAATGCAGAAGGGATGAGGAGCGACACCAAGACATGGAATACTTAAAGACTCAGATGGACTTCCTGACCAAGCACTTGCTATCAGGTAAGACTAAAAAGGTTATGGTTGTAGAATCTTAGTGCACTGTTGCTATTGATGCAGATGAGGAGGAAAATTATGTTAATAATCTGGGGGGTTTCTGAGGAAATAGTCAAGGGAATCAAGGTTTAAACTTTTATGACAAGTCTAATTATAAAGATAGGGAGTAAGGAAACTAGAGGAACAATAATGATAGGAGTGGTTTGTATGTCCCTTCTTGAAGTCGGGATATTGCACTAACTAGATCTAGTAAGATATCCATGGAGGACATGATAGAAAAATAATTAAAGGTAGTTGAGGCTACCAGCTCAGTGGTAACCACTATGTAGAGTGAATTCTCTACGCTGAGTTAGTTAGTTAGTTCACACTTCACTTTTATCAAGAAGTTGGAGCAGTAGATGAGCCAACTTTCTCAAACATTGAACCAAAGAAAAAGTTGTACTTTACCTATTGATACGATTTAGAATCCACAAAATGATGGCTTATGTATGGCGATTACCACTAGGAGTTGTAAGATCTTACCTGGACTTTCTGAGGGAAAATATGTAGATGGTGAGGTGGTTGTTGATGAATTCGAAGAAAGCAAACCAGTGGAGTCTAAGAAGATATATAGTTCTATTGATGCTTCAGGGAAACAAATAGAGAAAAAAGAGGAAGTGGTGTTGAAATTTATCCCGACACCACCAACTCCCTTTCCTTAATGATTAAAGAAAAAGGCTAATGATGCCAAATTTAAGAAACTCATGGCAATGCTCAATAAATTGACAATTAATGTGCCTTTAGTTGAGGCACTTGAGAAAATGCTGGAATATGCAAAGTTAATGAAAGACCTTGTAAACAAGAAATGGAAGGTTATCCATGAGCTGGAGAACAATCTTCTCCATTATGGCGTTATCTCTATAAGGTTTTTAGTGTATAAAAAGGCAGATCCAGGAGCGTTTACCATCCCGTGTGCTATTGGCACCCTGAAATTTACAAAATTACTATACGATCTGGGCACCAGAATAAATTTAATGCCACTGGATGTGTACAAGAAATTGGGTTTGGGGGATCCTACACCAATGAATATATGGTTGGTAATGACAGATAGATCTGTGAAGCGGCCTGTGGGCATACTGCATGATGTTTTGGTAAAGATTGCCGATTTTGTTCTGCTTGCTGATTTTGTGGTCCTAGATTATGAAGTGCATTTTGAAGTGCCAATCATCCTGGGTGGGTCATTACTTACAACTAGGAGAGTGCTAGTAGTCATGGAGTTGAACGACCTATAATTCAGGTTTGATGACCAAGAAGCACGCATCAAAATATAGTCATGCATGACTCAGAAATATGAGATGAGCATTTTCTCATTCATTGACATCTTCTATGATGATAGTAAAGGGGTATCAACTATTTGTCTTGGCGAAGTCTATTTAGTCAAGACAATTAAGCCATGCCACGACAGTAAATCAGGCGCTATTGGGAGGTAACCCAAAGTTTCTATGTTTAAGCAAGTGTTTTTACTTTTTTAATGAGGATTTAATACAAAGAAGGTCCAAAATGAGGAGGTCAGCTAAAATTCCATGATGACATCTCTGATAAGCCATCACAACTGTGATAAGCTATCAAAAATATTGTTAGATAGGCCAAACTTGAGGCAATTTCTGCTTAGGGATGATGACATTTGTGAAAGGATTTCACATTTTTGATAAGCCATCACACATTATCATCAGCCCAAAGCCTTGAAAGATAAAATTCCAGGCCCAGTTTATATCAAATCTGACCCATCCCAGCACAGGAACCTTTTAAAATTTCTGCTAGTTTTAATTCTTTCCCTTTAGTTTATTTCTTTCCTTAGTTTATTTCCTACTCTTTGCAAAACACTTTAATAAAACAAGTTCCCTTGTGCGTGGGTTTAAAATTCACAATCAAGAGATTCTTTCTACTTCCTACTTCCTCTTGTCCATGTAATCAGATTAAGGGCCCGCATCAGGTATACCCTAACCCGTAAAGCAATTTATTTTTGATTTTAAGTTGAGGGTGTTGGGTAGGTTGCTGTTGTATCATATTTTGAAGATAATTCGGAGTGATACAAGTAGTTGAGGCAGTTAGCTTGTTTTGTGATTTTTAAGTGTCTCTCCAGTGGTCTGATATATTGTCTACTCTTTGAATTGCATCCATTAGTGACCACTGTGCATATTTTTGTGGCATTATTCTGGCAACTGAAAAATCTTTGTTTAACAAGTACATGAATCAGATAAGTAGTGATATGTAAGATACTTGTGTGCTATGTGTGTTTAAGGTCTTACTCAGTTTTCGTTGTGTGTTGAATTTCGAACTTTCCCGGTTAGTCTTGCCATGGTCATAGGATAGAAGTTAGGAAAGGATGATAGGCCTTTTTTTATGATTAGTCCACTTTTACCCTAAATGACCTTCCCAATGTGAATAATATCCCTTGATCCCTGTTAGAGACTAATTAGCCTATTTCCTTCTACGATACCTCTCACCTTCTCATTTACATCACAATGAACATATTTTGGCCCAGGTTCTCTTTGGATACTGTGCACATTGACTTAGGCAAACAACCTAAGTTGAAAGTGGCTATCATAGGGGTGCGTGATACAAAATTAGTATGAAGAGAGGAAGAATGAAAGAAAAGAATAAAAGTTGGGTGCAGTGAAAAAGGAATAAGAAGTGAGGAAGCTGTATAAAACATGATAAAAAGGATAATGTGATAATTGAAAAGACCGCATCCACCTTGAGCATATGTGATCAATAAAAGAGAGAAACAAAAGAAGGTTGAGAGTTTAAACCCCTAGAGTTTAGTGTAGTGTCAAGGAGTCATAGTCGCTCTAAAATATCCATGAATATCATACCCGCTCCTAGCCTATGTTACAATCTTAACAAAAGCCCTATAGTGATCCTAACTAACCTGTCTGAAAACTTGGGTACTGACTATAAGGGCAAGCCTATGGCATTTGACATGCTTTGTTTGAAACTTCATTAAGAGACTGAGTCTTTTTTTGTTCCTCTGTTTATGTATTTGAATTCAAATATGAGTGAAAAAGGGGATTTCGTTATTGTGAGGACAGACTTTGTATGTTGCTAGTCATTTACTTGTTCAGGTAAGTGTGATCTTGGTATGTAATGGTTATTATTGCTGAATTTTTGTCGTATCTTGATTCTTGTAAGTTACATGGTTGTTTTCCAAAACATCAACAGTGAGCTTTAAAATTGACTGACCTTGGAGATGTTGAATGTATTCTTTACTACTCTGAGTAGTTAGCTGCCGAATTGTACTTTGTGTTCTCTTAGTTATGTTGTGATTTCTTGAGGAAAAACAATTGTTTAAGTTGAGGTTGTTGATGTGTGAGATTATGCTAACACATTTGAGACTTTTAACTCTAAATAATTATAAGGTCTTGAGCAACTTTAGTTATTTTTTATTAGTTTACTTTGATTTTTGCAGTAAATGTTGAGATGTAGGAGTACCAAAAATAATGGAAGCAAAAAGGCTGAAAAGTGATGGAAAATAAAGGATAAGTATGGCTGATGACATTCATGATAAGTAGTCAGCCCAGCGATAAGCTATCAAGGCCGTCATCAGCCTTAAACAGAAGATGGAAATTGAAGATAGTTTTGTGACAACATCCATGATACGTCGTTAGGTTGGTGATCAGGCGTCATCATTGTCATCAGCTTTAGGCAGCGAAAGCTAAAAGTGTAGAGGAGCTGATGACATCTGTGATAAGCCATCATACTTATGATAAACCGTCACAGACGTCGTCATCTACTTCGAGGAAAAGCTGTAACTTTGATTTTATTTCCTTAATTAGGTTAAACTATTTAAAGCCTTATTTAAGGATTTTCTAAAATAAAAGAAGATTACTTTTTGGACTCATCTTTATTCAAAAAACATACGATATTTCTCTCTCGCTAGTTAAAATATTTTGGGAGTTTTGTATCATGGTTCAATTCAAGTTATACTTCTTGCTTTTCATCGTCATTGTAAGATAATCTTCTCACTTATGAATTCAATTCATTTACTTTTTCCTTGCATGATGAGTAGCTAAACTCTATTAACCTGAATTATAGGATCTAGGGTTAGGTCATGACGATGTGCTAAACACTCAAGATTTATTTGGTTTTAGGATTTCTTGATAATTCTAAGATTTTAATTAATGTTTGTTGGTTGAAAATAGTAGACATACCTACTTTGATTTTCTTGAGAAAGAAATCATAAATAGTAGGAAGTCAATTAACAACAGGGACTCAAAAATACTTCGTTTAAGAATCAGTGTTGTAACTAGGTTGATTAACCAATGGTAAAATCAAGGCAGTGAATAGCGATTCCCTAAGTTCAAGAGGATTAAGAAATTAGACGGTTAAATAGGTCGAGAGAAATTTAAGCATATCATCGATAAAGATAGCTTGTTATCCTAACTACCGTGATATTCTTTAGTCACCTTTAGTATTTGTCATGTACCGTAAGCCCTAGTGAGCATAATTTTTGTTATATTATAAAATCTTTGTTTCAAACATTGAAATCAAAGTGTCAAACAATTACTTGTGAAACTTAAACCCCCATTTCAGGAAATATTAAACAATCATTGAATTAAATTGTAACCGACTTGAGTTCACACCCTATTCCCTGTGGGATTCGACCCCAACCTAGTTGGGTTTTATATCGACAATGATCTCTTACACCCATTCAAGAGTGTAGTTTGAGTATTATCATTAGTTATCCTTCAATATTGAACCTTATGGCTTTTCAGTCTATGTTTCCGCATTTATATTATTATTATCCAGTGCTCAATTACAAATAATAGTCACGGGTTAGCTTGTGGTCCTTCTAGATTATGAGCACCGTGTAGTGTCTGGGCTACCAGACTCGGGGCATTACGGGGCGTTACAAACTTTGTTTCAGAGCCATGTTTAATAGAATCCTAAGAAGTCTAAAAGTTGCATCTAGTCTTGTGCGTGGGTATTTTGTACGCCACATTTATGTACAAGATGCTATAAGATATTTTAGGAATAGTTCCCCATCTTTTAGTATTCATGTCATGCTAGTGAGCACGAGCTTAAATTTAACTCTCAGTCTAATCCATTTCTCCCTTTTTATTTACAGAACATGTCTCCCAAAAGAAGGAACAGAAATCCGTCAGCCCCTCAGCCCATCCAAGAAGTTCCCTTGGTCGAACACATCTCTCATGTAGTGTTCAGAGCTGTATTCACTACTCTTTATAATTTAGTGTTTGCTCAGAATGAATAGCCAGCTGCTGTTCCGGCCAATCTAGTGGCATGCACTACGGCAACTACTATTTGAGACTTCACTTGAATGAATCCTCCATCTTTTTTCGGTCCTAAGACAGATGAGGAGCCTCAGGAATACCTTGATCAAGTTTAGAAGGTTACAGATATCTTGGGGTTTACTGCTAGTGAGAGTGCTGAGCTAGCAGCATATTAGTTCCAAGATGTGGCTCAAACATGGTTTAAACAGTAGAAAGAAAATAGGTGTATAGACGTAGGGCTCATAAAATGGGAGAAGTTCACCACTTCCTTATTATATAGATTATTTCCCCTAGAGGTGATGGAAACTAAGGTGTTAAAATTAATCAACCTCAGGCAGGGAAACATGACAATGAAAGAGTATTCTCTTAAGTTTACTCAATTAGCTATATATGTTCCTCATGTGGTGGCAGATAGCTTGGCTAAGTTGAGTAAGTTTATTTCTAGAATGAATGATATTGTGGTCAAGAAGTATACGACCGCCATGTTGATTAGTGAGATGGACATAGCCAGGCTTATGATGCATGCTCAACAGATAGAGGAGCAGAATATTAAAGTGATGGAAAAGTTGAATAAAAAACCTAGGATAGGTAGTTTCAACTTCAATCAGCCTAAGTCAGAAGGTGGTAACTGTTCTTAGTTCTTCCCAAAGTTATCCGTTCCATCTCTTACCTCAGCCAGTGCCTCAGTTCCTAAGTAAGGAAGGGTAACAAATTTAGGGCACCAAGCTCTAAATCTCAGGGCAGTGTTAGCAGTGACTGAACCAATCCTCTCTGTTAGACTTGTGGTAATAACCACAAGGGAATTTGAAGAGCTGGTAGTGATGTGTGCCTTAGATATAGCAAGCCAGGCAACAGAGTCAGAGATTGTTTCGAGTCAGGTTTTCAAGGTCTGCATAAGAATTTCTCAGCTTAATCTGGTCACCCAAATCAGCAGAGTGCCACTTCCAGTGCAACCAGTGGGCAGCGCCCAAATAGATTCTATGCTCTCCAATCCCGATAGGGTCTGGAAAATTCTCTCTATGTGGTCACCGGTACGTTAGATATCTTTCATGTACATGTTTATGCTTTTCTAGATCAAAGATCTTTTTTGTCTTTTGTTACTCATTATGTTGTAATGGATTTCGGAGTCAGTCTTGAAATTTTAGCAGAGCTTTTCTCAGTTTCTACCCTAGTGGGTAAAACTATCATAGCCTGATAGGTATAAAAGAACTGCCCGATTATGATATCTCAAATAGTCACTTCAGTAGACTTAGTTGAATTAGAGATAACAGGTTTTGATGACATTCTTGTCATGGACTGGCTCCATTCCTTCTATGCTATAGTTAACCGTAGAAATAGAATTATCCAATTTCAGTTTCTAAATGAACCTGTCCTTGAATGGAGGAGTAGTACTCCAACCTTCAGGGGACAACTTGTTCCTATCTTTGGGCAAGGAAAATGATATCTAAGGGACGTGTCTACCATCTTGTGAGAGTCAATAACACTAGTTTCAAAACTTCCTATATTGAGTCAGTTCCAATAGTGAATGAATATTCAAGTGTCTTTCTCGAATATTATTAATGAATTCAACCCGAAAAGGAAATAGACATTGGCATCGACCTTTTTCTAGATACTCAGCCTATATCTATTCTGCCATACAGAATGGCACCAACAGAACTTTGAGCTTTGAAAGAATAGTCGAAGGATCTCCTATATAGGGGATTCATAGGGTACACTGGTCTTATTCATGTGCAAGAAAGATGGTTCTCTCAGAATATGTATAGACTATCATCAGCTTAATAAAGTTATGGTCAAGAACAAGTATCCACTTCCTAGAATCGATTACTTGTTTGACAAAATTTAGGGTGCCACTTATATCTCGAAGATATACCTCAGATCAGGCTATCACCAGCTCAAATTCAGAGAATATGGCATTCCAAAAATATCTTTCCAAACTTGGTATAGTCACTTCAAATTCTTAGTCATGTTCTTTGGTCTTCCCAATGCCTCAACAGCTTTTATGCACTTGATGAACCACGTGTTCAAGCAGTACTTGCACATGCTCATCATAGTCTTCATAGATGATATCCTTGTCTATTCCCGTAGTGAGCATGATTATGCAGACCATCTCAGAAGAGTATTGCGGACTCTCAGAAATCATCAGTTGTTCGCCAAATTAAGTGAAAATTTTGAGGTCAATAGCATTCCTTGGTTATATCATTCTGGTAATGGTATTAGGGTTGATCCTAAAAAGACCAAAGCAGTAAGAAACTGGCCTTGCCCTATTTTTCCATAAGATATTAGGAGTTTTTTGGGTTCACTTTGTTATTATAGACGGTTTGTTAAGGGATTTTCTTTTATTACATCCCCTATGTCCATACTGACTCTAAAGAAAGTCAAGTTTCAGTGGTTAGATTCTTGCGAGAGAGTTTTTCAGAGTTGATGACTCGACTCACTTTAGCTCAAGTTTTTTCTCTTCTGGATGGTTAAAATGGATTTGTAGTGTACTGTGATACATCTAGAGTAGGTTTGGGTTGTTTCCTCTTGCAGTATGGTAAGGTCATAGCTTACACCTTAAGGCAGCTTAAACCCCATGAGAAGAATTACCCGACTCATGATCTTGACTTAGCAACCATAATTTTTGCCTTAATAATTTTGAGTCATTACTTGTGTGGGGTGCATATAGGTATGTTTACGGATCATAAAATCCTTCAGTAAATATTCTCTCATAAAGATTTTAACCTCTATTAGAGAAGGTATTTAGAGCTCTCGAAAGATTAGGGCATGAGTGTCATTTATCATCTAGGAAAGGCAAATACAGTGTTGCTCATATTTAGGATAGTAAGAAGAAGTTAGCTTAGGAAGTCCATTAGCTTGCCCAACTAGGTGTCCACTTATTCAATTCAGCAGAAAGTAGTATACAGGTTTAGAATAGTTTAGAATTATCCCTAGTTTTCAAAGTTAAGGAAAAGCAAGATAGAGATCCTAGTCTAGTCAAGTTGAAAGAATCAGTCAAGGATCAGAATGTAGAGGTTTTCTCCCAAGGGGGAGATGGTGTGTTGTGCTGTCAGGTTCCTCTGTGTGTACCAAGAGTTGACGAATTATGGTAGGTAATTCTTGTTAAAGCGCATAGTGTACGTTACTCTATTCATCCAGGGATAACTAAGACGTAACATAATTTTCATGAGATCTATTGGTGTAGTTGGATGAAATGAGACATTACAAAGTTTGTGGCTAAGTTCTCAACATGTCAGCATGTTAAGATTAAGCATCAGAAGCCTAGTGAGTCCATACATGAGTTTAGTATTCCTACTTGGAAGTGGGAAGAAGTGAACATGGACTTTGTGATAGGTTTGCCTCGTACTCCTCATCAACATAGTTAAGTCTAGGTAATTGTAGACAGATATCCAAATCATCTCCTTTCCTTCCATTCCATACCTCTTATTCAGTCGAGGATTACACAAAACTCTATATTAGGGAGTTGGTAAGATTGCATGGTGTCCCGTTATCTATTGTTCCATATAGAAGTGCCCAGTTCACCTTTGATTTTTGGAAAGCATTCCAAAAGGCTCTTGGTACCAGAGTTCACCTCGGTACAACCTTCCATCGTTAGACTGATGGTTTGGAAGAAATAACCATCCATACTCTAGAAGATATGTTGCGAGTGAGTGCAATTGACTTAAGGGCAATTAGGATGACCACTTTCCTTAGATTATCTTTGCATACAACAATATCTATCATTCCAGTATCCAAATAGCTCCATTCAAAGATTTGTATGGTATGAGATATAGATCCCCAATCGGTTGGTTTAAAGTGGGTGAGGCTGCAGTTCTAGGTCCTGACTTGGTCTTCTAGATACCTTAGAGAAAGTTTAGTTAATCAGAAAGAGGCTCAAGACAGTTTAGAGCTGCCAAAAATCATACACAGATGTGCGCAGAAAGGATCACGAATTTCAGATTAGTGGTTATGTGTACCTAAAAATCTCTCCCATGAAGGAAGTGAAGAGGTTTTCAAAAAGTGAAATCTTAGTCTTTGATATGTTGGTCCCAACAAAATTCTCAGTTACTTGGGCAAAGTAGCTTATGAGCTCGTATTACCTTCAGATCTGGCCTCAGTATGTCCAGTCTTCCATGTCTCCTTGCTAAAGAAGTGCATAGGTGATCCAGTAGTTGTTGTCTTTATAGAGGGCATATATGTTTAGAACATCCTCTTTTATGAAAGATTCTAGTGAAAATTCTAGACTATCAGACTCATAGACTAAGAAACAAAGAAGTCCCTCTAGTCAGAGTTCTTTGGCAGAATCAGCCCGTTGAGGGAGCTACTTGGGAAGCAGTAGCATACATGTATACCAAGTATCCTCACCTCTTCTCCGTTAATTTAGACTCAACCCAAGGTAATAGCTTTCCATAAACTTATTCAGTTTTATGTTCAAATTTCAGTTACGAACTTAGTATTCAGTTCTATGGTCAGTTTACATTACAAATTTTGTATATTTACCATTACATGTTCAGTCGCATTTTCATGAGTCAGTTCAATCAGGTATTCACGCATCAGATATGTGTGATAAACTTATCAGTACTCTCAATCACGCATTCATGAATCAATTTAGTCATGAAATCATGAATCAGATATGCATGCTCAATACGAGTCCTAGAATGCAAGTCATATAATCATGTTATAGTTGTTCATGTTCAGTGTATACTTAAGTTTATCATTTCTCCCCTCTCAGTCAGTCTCATTCGAGGATGAATGTTCCCAAGGGGGAGATATTGCAAGACCCTGCAAAATTTCTAAGCTTAGTTTAGTCCTTTAAGATTGTCAAGGGGTCCCAAACTTTGAAATTTTTAGCTAAGTTTCTAGACTTAGTTTATTTCTTCGGCCTTCAAAATTTGTCTCATTTTGTGACCTTAACCTCCCTTAAAGGTCCATATTTTGTTGATTCATGATTAGGAAGGTCAATAGGAATTCCCATATAAGTTTTGTATTTTTCAGACATCGTTTAGACCACGGTTAGAGTCCATAAATAGTGGACCAACGCGATCTTGGTGCACCGCGTCGCCTATCATGTTGGTTAACATTGTTATAGTAATGTCCAATAAAAGTACTAAGGCTTGGCGCGATCATGGTGCGACGTGTAGAGTATCGTGTCTATGCCATCGAAGCATCGCATTGCCAATTACATCGACCCCTAATTTTCAGTCATTAAATGTCTCCATCCATAAGGGTACTTAACTCATTTTCCCCCATACTTCATCCCTCATAACACAAAATTTATCACTCTTTTGGCCAAATACGTTTATTATTTCTCTATTCCTCAAGAACAAGAAACTCTAGGTGTATAATTTTAAGTTAAGAATTCAAAGATTCCTCCATCAATCTTCAAGAAATCACCCACTATGTTATGTTCAGTGTTTATTCATGGATTTCTTTCATCCAAGAAGCTCAAGAATCATATTTTAAAATCATAAATTATGATGTTCATGTTATGGGTTGATTATGACCATATTGGTGTTGTTGTATGATTCCCATGTTGGAATCTTTAATGTGTTTTTATGAATCTATGCTAGCATGTGGGTTGAAATCTATTAAATTGTGTTGATTTATACAATAATGATGTATTGATTTAATGTTCAAGCCTAAGCCGAAAGCCTTAGTCTCGAAATTCTAGCAGAGCCCTTTTTAGTCTCTACCCCAATGGGTAAAACCATCATAGCCCGGCAGGTATACAGGAAATTCCCGATTATGATATTTCAGAAAGTTACTTCAGCAGACTTAGTCAAATTAGAGATGACAGATTTCAATGTCATTCTCAGCATGGATTGTCTTTATTTCTGCTATGCCATAATTGACTGCAAAAATAGAATAGTCTAGTATCCATTTCCGAATGAACCCATCCTAGAGTGGTAGGGTAGTGTATCTGCTGTCAGAGGTCAGGTTGTTTCCTTCCTTCGGGCACAGAAAATGATATCTAAAGGATGTGTCTATCATCTTGTTAAATTTAGGGACACTAGTTCCAAAACTCACAGTCTTGAATATATCTTAGTAGTGAATGGATATCAAATGTCTTTCCAGAAGATCTTCCAAGAATTCCTCTCGAAAGGGAAATAGACTTCAGTATTGATCTTCTTCCAGATACTCAGCCTATATCTATTCCGACATATAGAATGGAACCAGTAGAACTCAGAGAACTGAAAGAACAATTGAAGGATCTGTTAGATAAGGAATTCATCAAGTATAACATTTCCTCATGGGGCTCTCTAGTATTATTCGTGTGCAAGAAAGACAGTTCTCTTAGGATGTGTGGAGACTACTGTTAACTCAATAAGGTCACAATCAAGAACAAGTATCCTCCTCCCAGAATCGATGACTTATTTGATCAACTTTTAGGTGCCAGTTATTTCTCTAAGATAGACCTCAGATCCGTCTATCATCAGCACAAAGTTAGAGAATATGATATTCCAAAAATATCTTTCCATAACCGGTATGGTCATTTCAAACTCTTAGTTATGTCCTTTGGTCTTACCAATGCCCCAGTAGCTTTTATAGACTTGATGAACCATATGTTCAAGCCGTACTTTGACATATTCATCATAGTCTTCATAGATGATATTCTAGTCTATTCCCGCAGTGAGCGCAATCATGAAGACCATCTCAGAATAGTACTAAACTCTCAGAGATCATCAACCATTCACCAAATTCATTAAGTGTGAATTTTGGCTAAGGTCAGTAGCATTCCTTGGTAACATCATTTCTGGTGATGGAATTAGAGTAGATCCTCAAAAGACCGAAGCATTAAGAAATTGGCCTTGCCCTATCTCTCCATCAGATTTTAGGAGTTTCTTAGGTTTGGCTGGCTGTTACAGATGATTTGTTAAGGAATTTTATTCTTTTGCATCCCCTTTGTCTAGATTGACTTAGACGAAATTCAGGTTTCAGTGGTCAGATCCTTACAAGAAAAGCTTTCAGGAATTGAAGACTTGACTTACCTCAACTCCAGTATTAACTCATCTAGATGGTCCATAAGGTTTTATAGTGTATTATGATGCATCAAGAGTAGGTCTGGGTTATGTCCTCATGCAGTATGTTAAGGTCATAGCCTACGTCTCCAGACAACTTAATCCCGATGAGAAGAATTATCCTACTTATGATCTTGAGTTATCAGCTGTAGTCTTTGCCTCAAAGTTTTGGACGTGTTATGTATACGGTGTTCATATAGATGTCTTCAAAGATCATAAGAGTCTTCAGTATGACTTTTCTTAGAAATATCTCAATCTTCGTCAGATAAGGTGGTTAGAGTTCTTGAAAGAACATGATATGAGTGTCCTCTATCATCCGAGCAAGGCCAATATAGTGGCCGACGCTCTCAGTAGACAATCTATGGGTAGTGTTGCTTATGTGGATGACATTAAGAAGGAGCTAGCCCAGGAAGTCCATCAGCTTACAAGACTAGGTGTTCGCATAGTCAATAAAATAAAGGGTGATATATGGGTTCAAAGTAGTTTAGAATCATATCTAATTTCAGAGGTGAAAGAAAAGTAAGATAGGGATCATAGCCTTATCAAGTTAAAAGAGTCAGTCAGTGATCAGAAAGTAGAGATTTTCTCCCAAGGGGGAGATGGTGTTCTACGTTGAATTGATCAGAAGCAGTGAATTGATCAGAAAGCAGTGAATTCTTGTAGAAGTGCATGGTGCATGCTACTCTATTCATCCAGTTGCCGCAAAGATGTACCGCGACTTGCAGGAAGTCTATTGGTGGAGTGGGATAAAGAGAGATATTGCAGAGTTTGTGGCTAAGTGCACTATATATCAGTGGGTTAACATAGAGCATCAGAAGCCTAGTGGTCCTATGTAGGAGTTCAGTATTCCTACTTGGAAGTGGGAAGAAGTGAACATGGACTTCGTGATAGGGTTTCCTCAAACTCGTTATCTACATGATTTAGTTTGGGTCATCGTAGATAGAATGACCAAATCAACCTATTTTATTCCAGTTCACACCTCTTATTCAGCTGAGGATTATGCCAGACTCTACATTAGGGAGTTGGTCAGATTACATGGTGTTCCTTTATCTATTATATCTGGCAGAGGTACCCAATTCACCTCTCATTTCTGGAAAGTATACCAAAAGGGTCTTGGTACCTATGTTTTCTCAGTAATCCTTCCATCCTCAGACAGATGCTCAAGCAGAAAGGACTATGTAGACTCTAAAAGATATGCTAAGGGCATGTGCAATTGATTTTAAGGGTAGATGGGATGACCTCTTTTATTTGATTGAGTTTGCACAAAACAACTATCATTCTTATATTCACATGGCTTTATTCAAAGCTCTCTACGGTAGGAGATGTAGCTCTCCAATTGGTTAGTTCGTAGTTAGTAAGGCCTTAATCATAGGTCCTCTCTTAGTATTTGATGCTTTAGAAAAATTCTAGTTGATTAGAGAAAGACCCTGGGCTCTTCAGAGCCGACAAAAGTCTTATGTAGATTTTCATAGAAAAGATCTTGAGTTTGAGATTGGTGGCCATGCCTATCTAAAGATCTCTCCCATTAGGGGATTGAAGAGGTTCAGCAAGAAAAGGAAACTCAGTCCCCAATATATCACTCTCTTCAAGGTTCTCAGCAGATTCGGCAAGGTAGCTTAATAGCTCGAATTGCCTTCATATCTAGCCTAAGTTCTTCCAGTCTTTTGTGTTTCTTTGCTCAAGAAGTGCATAGGTGACCCAGAATTTGTAGTCCCTATTTGGAGCATTGATGTTCTGAACAGTCTCTCTTATGAGGAGATTCCAATTGAAATCATAGACTATCAGACTCGTAGATTGAGGAACAAAGAAGTCCCTCTAGTTAAGATTCTTTGGCAAAATCAGTCTATCAAGGGAGCTACTTTGGAATCAGAGGCAAACATGCGTACCAAGTAACCTCATGTCTTCTTTGCCAACTCAGATCAAGCTCAAGGTAGCATTTCTCCTAAAGCTTACTCAGCTTCATGTTCACTGCTCATCACAAACTTGGTATGTAGTTCCATGCTTATGTTCACATTAGAAACTAGGTATCAAGTATCATTGCATATTCAGTCATGAACTCTTGTATCAGTTCAGTTATGTAATTATGCTTCAAACATCCATTCTCACTTAGAGAAACTTTGTTCTTCAGAATACTCAGCCATGCATTCATAAATCAATTACACGTTCATCAGATATACATGTTTAGTATTATATGTTCATCTTGTTAGTTCTGTCATCCATGAGATCAGGTTCTAGTTATTCAAGATCAGTATGTACGTCAGTTGTCTTTTCTCCCTTCTCAGTCAGTCTCATTCAAGGATGAATGTTCTCAAGTAGGAAATATTGTAATACCCTGTTCTTTTTCCAACATAATTTCATCTCAATATCTCTAGTATTAGGTTATAAATAGAATGATGGTTATTAAATGAGGAATTTTCAAGATTTTTGTTTTTGGTCATGTGGATAATTCAATAAGATTTCCATCGATATAAGATTCGTCCAAATCCAATAATTAGATTAGAAGTTGTGACTATTTCACATTCCCATCATAAAACAGCGCCATATTAGTCAGTGGCATGCCGCGCCACAAGAGGAAATGGCATTTGGCGAATTATAGTAGGTGTCCACGATTATGGCACATCACGCCAGGGCCTAAATTTAGAACCATCCATTTCCCAATGTCTCAACACGATTTCCCCCACGTCGCACCAAAGTTCAAGGTAGCAAATAAAGGGGCAACGCGATGGCTCTATGTCGGACCATCCCTCAATTTTCCAATTTTAGAATTCCAGTGATATAGCGAGATAGCGCCATGTCGAGCCAGGGGTCCAATTGGGGAAATTTATACTTAAATTAAATGATGCATCTAGGGTTAAAAGGGTCAACTTCCCACCCTTATTAAGCCCTTTAACACGTGATCCATCCATTTTCCACCTAAAATACACTCTCTTCTCTCAAGTTTCTCTCAAGAACAAGCTAGGGTTTCCATTGGGGATTCGAATTCAAGAAGTTTTCACATTCAATATTAAAGAAATCACAGACTAAGGTATGCACAGTGTTTATTCAGGGATTTCTTTCATCCATGAAGCTG
>NC_061118.1:42212642-42293479 GCF_002878395.1 Capsicum annuum | reverse complement strand
AAGCTGATGAATCCACTATTAAATTCTATACCATGATACATATGTGGTGAATTGATTATGTTCATGTTGTTATGGTTTTATGACTTCTAAGAATGAATCTTTATGATGTTTTCATGAAACCATGTTAATTTAGGGTTGAAGTCCATGTAATGAATTTAAATTGTGGAATCATAATGTATGTGATTTATGATCATACCTTTTAAATGGAGCATGCAAGGTGTTTTATAAAATGCATAGTATACTAGAAATCATGTATAATTACTCAATTGTATTGTAAATGCTAAATTTATGCAATCATTTCATGTTTAACATATTATTGATTATGAATTGCTTGATGGAATATTGATGATACTCAAAATATGTAAACAAACCATGATTAGGTGTTTTCTTGTGCATGAATTAAACTAAGGTAATCAAGTGCCTCATGAAATACTCCCCAAATATTATATGATAAATTATGGACTCTAATCATGTTTCCAAGAGTGTAAAATTATGTCAGTTTCCTACTATCGAGTCCTGGGGGTACTTGTACCCGAACAATATAGTTGTGTGCCTAGAGCCATGACATGGTTTCATGATACTCTCAGTCAAGCAATGATCCTTAGACTTCAGAAAGTCTTATGACTCAGGAAATCTCCATGATCTCATAAACTTAGTAAGTTGTCAGATATTAGTAGTATTTCATAAGTCAACAAAATTCAGTAACTCAGTCCATGTTCAGTTTGATAAATCATGTTCAGTGTTTATTCAGATAGGATTAGAAATTAGCACCAAGCGAACCCAAGGATAGGAACTCACCTTTTATATGAGGGTATGATTCTTAGAAACAATCCTTGCATTCCCAAACTATGTTTCTAGCATAGTTTGAGACATCATAGCCTGCTATATGAGGGTAGATGAGGTGGCTTAGCCTGCTATATAAGGGTTTCCACTATTCTCACTAGAGTTACCTATCATATTAGGGTCACTCACATGTTGTCCTTACCAGTGCCGTGGTATTGACACCCTTCTAATCAAGACATAGATTGGACCCCAATTCAGCTATAATGCATCATTTAGGGCATGTCGGTTAGATGACTACCTCCTAAATTATTAGTATCAGTCTTAGTAAAAAAACCCAGATAATTTTGTAGAATTCAAGATTGTCAGATACAGTCAACTCAGATACAGTACAGAACTCACCTAGTTCCATTAGATTCAAAATTATCAGATAAAGTCACTTATGTTATCAATTATCAGAATTCAGTCATTCATCATGTTAGTCATCAGTGTACTCATGTTATGATTGATTTCAGATATAGTTACTATGTATGCCTGCATGTATTTTCATGTTCATTATTAGTCAGTATTGTTCATGCATATGAACCCCATGCATTCAGCCTACTTCACATGCATACCAGTATATTTAAAGTATTAACGCATTTGCGCTTGGGTCTCTTAGACCATAGGTTCAGAGATAGGATCTCCAGAACATCAGTAGATTCTAAGTTCAACCATTAGAGTTAGAAGTGAGTCCTCATCCTTTGAGGACATGATAATTTCTCTATCTTCTCATTAATTAGTTTATTAGTTGGGGTTAGTTGGGGATGTGTCCCATTAACTACTTACTCATTCAGATAGTCATGTTTAGAAATTTTCCAGACTATCATATTTCTGACTTCAGTATTGTCTATTTTGTTTAGGGTATGCAATTACCCCACACAGATGTTATATTATTTAGATTGAGTTTAGTTTTGAACCTTACATCCTTTCATTTGATGTTTTTATATTATTTAGTATTTTATGCAGTATATAGGTACAAATATCATTCATGTGTTAACTTGTGGTCCCTTGGGGTCATAAGCACTGTGTAGCATTTTGGGTATCAGATTTGAGGCATTACAAACTATAAATGACAGAATAACATGAGCATGACTGTGTGACAATACATGCATGAATACATAATTGCAACTAAAGTCATAAATATTCAAAATACTGAGTTTACTAATAACATGGATTACTGATAATTGATATAACTGATGACTGAATGACTGTGTCTGATAGTTCTGATTTTGATGGAACTAGATGTGTTCCATAATAAGCTGAGATACTGTATTTGACAGTCATGAAATCTGTAAAACTATCTACGTTCTTTACTAACAATTGATTCTGTGGGAGGTAATTATGTAATCGACATGCCCCTTTCTGAACTTTTTGGGGTCCAACCTATAATCCTAGTTGGTAAGGTGTCAGTACCGTGCCATGTATAAAGACAAGCTATGAGTTAACCCTCTCTGAAAGGGAGCTCTTCTATCAACCCCTCACTAGTAGGAGAACTTGAATGAGATGTATTACCCCTAGTCACGTAGGGTTATATCTCAACCTACGCTGGCTACATAGTTCTGGAATGCAAGGATTACTTCTAAGGTTCACACCTTCAACTGGCGGGTGAGCCCCAATAATTGGGTTCACTCGTTGCTGAGTCCTACTCTTAACTGAATAGACACTGGACTGATTTCTTAGTTCATACTACGCTGGACTGATCTGTTACTGATTGTACTGGTTAACTAGACTTAACTAAGTTTACTGAGTTCCGTTAACTGACAGAATACTACTGAGTTCTATTAGCAGACTGATATTACTGAGGACTAAATTAAATACTAAATTGAACTGGATTGATACTGAGTTTACCTAAGTTCTATAACTAAACTAGAAACTACTGACCGTGACATGACTAAGAATTTTCTATGACTAACACTGGCTCTAGGCGTATAGCTAAATTGTCAGGTATTAAATACCGTAAGGACTCGATAGAATGAATAATAATAATACATGACAATTCTTGAATATACAACAATAGTCAACTATTCATAATACAATCAGTAAGGCATTACATCAAGTACTTGGAATTCATGAACTTGTACATGGATAGGAATGCATGCTAAGGTATTAAAATACATTTAATTCACATAGGCATTCCAACAAACATTTTCAAGGTATAACCTTAACGTGATGGAAGTTTAAACACCTTGTAATGACATGAAATGAACATTTGGGTTACTAAGGGATCACAAATGCACCATTTATTGAATTAAGCATTTTATCAAACACCTAGAAGGCATAATATTGTACTTGAGCATAAATACCATATTAATGCATTATGACCACAACCATTAAGCCACAATTTGAGTGTTTTAAAATTGGGGAAAACATAATTCAACACACATAATAACATACCTTCATGAAATTCAATAAATAACCCAACTTGGATACCATACCATAGCACCATCATGAACATAATCTAATTCACAACATGGAAATCATGATTTCAAGTTTGAAAAAAGTTTCTTGAACTACAAGGGTAGAAGGGGACCTTGGATGAACACTTTACATACCTTATTGCTTGAATTTGGAAAGATTGATGGTGAAATATCTTGAATTTGATTCTTGGATTGATAGCCCTAGGGTTTTGTTCTTGAGGATTTTATGAATAATGATTGAATTATTCCTCTAAAGGCATAAATTTCATGTTCCGAGGGCTTAGAGTCGAGGGGTGGGGTTGGGGGGATGACCCAGATACCCCCATGAGTGTGGTGTTTTAAAGAGTTAAGCTGGGATACCGACCAGATATACAATGCGGCGCATCGATGGCATCAATATGATATCTAATGTGTTGTTCCAAGATTGCATTGTGTTATTGGAATGGCACGCTAGTAGGTAGTGAGAATATTAAGCAATGCGATAGGCGACGCGGTGCCCCAAGATCGCATTGGTCCATGTTTTGGGATTCCAAAATGGTCTAAATGAGGATCAAAAAATCTGAAACTTGTCTGGGAACACCTATTAACCTTCCCGATCATGAATTATTTGTTATATAGACATTTAAAGGATTTTAATATCACAAAATGAGATAGCGAACTTTCAAAGGCTAAAAATAAACTAAGTCTGGAAACTTAGCTAGAATTTTCTAAGTCTGGGACCCCTTAAAAATCTTAAAAGACCGAGTCAAGCTAGAAATTTTGTGGCATATTACAATTATGTCTCCCATACCAATGGGTATGAGTCATAAGATGTCTCATATCTACTGCAACATGGAAGTCCAATTTTAAAGTTTGACTCTGATAAAATTCCCAAAGTATCCAATACTACATTTATCTATTTCCATTATTGCAACCCACACAAACAACTCAAATTAATTTCCAAGCCCTATTTCTACCCCCATTTCGAGTTTTGACCAAAAAGAACTAAGCTAGGCTACCAATAATGTCAATAATTTTATATATTCTACTCAAGTAACTTCAAAACAATGAATACTATTTCATTTCAACTTGCAAAGCAGAACAAAATGAAGTTTAAGAACTTACTTGAAAGATTTTGAAGTTGCAGATGTTGAGTTTTAGATTTTTCTCTCAAATTGGAGTTTGAATTGCTAAAACATAAGTATTCAAAGTTTTTGGTAGTATAAACTAGTTGATAACACTTTGATTTGGTTGATTGAAGCTCATGATTTGTCTAAGAAATAAGATAGGTATGATTAGTGTACTAGGGTTACCGATCGTGTGCCCTCTTTTATTTTTAAGTATTTGGTAGGGTCAACCCGAGAATTAACCTAGTAAGCTTAGGTGGAATGGTGTATACGTCTAGTACCCAGGCTTACAGGTAAATTTCTTTAACTTATATAGCCCTAGAACTTAGTTATGTTCTAGAGTAGATACAATTCTCAGTCACGAAAGGTACCTAAATGGTTTTACTCGTATTAAGAATTGTATTCATTCAATAACCTAGTGTCTAATTTTGCTTTTTATCCCAATTTTATACGTCTCCTACTCATGAGTTTTACAGTATAGAAACGACTTGAAAAGAGTCCATATGATTTCTGATTCTCCTTCTCTGGATTTTGTCTGCATTTCTTAGTCCTGCATATTAAACAAACTCACTACCCTATACTTGAAATAAGTATAAAACATGGGTTACCTCACATGTAGGGCTTGATTTAACATGCGTCATGATGCAATTTTCTTGATTACTCAAACTTCATCAGGGTCGATATCAGCTACTTCATTCACCTCTCTAATATTTCCCGTATAGTGCTATACTCTTTATTTGTGTACCTTGAATAGGTGATCACCATACCTCTATAGTTCTAAAGTACCATAGGGAAAAACTCTTGTTACTGAGAATGGACCATTCCACCTCGACCTTAGCATACTTGAAATAAATGTAGTTTTAAATTATAACAAAGCAACTGATAACCTTTTTGAAATATCCTTTTCAATCTTTTTGTCGTGATGAAATTTCATCTTCTCTTTCTATACTTTCATAATCTCGTAGATTAAATTCATCCAACTTATTTATCTTGTTCAACCTTAACTTTGCTACCTCTTTACACTCTAGATTTAGCTTCTTTAAATCACACTATGCCTTGTGTTCAAGATTAATTGGTAAATGGAATGATTTTTCATACACAAGCTGATAAGGTGAAGAACCTATAGGGATTTTATAAGTTATGTAGTAAGCCCGCAGTAAATCATCTAACATTCTTTCCCAATAGTTCCTATTGGCATTGACAGTCTTCCCTAATATGAATTTGATTTCTCTATAAAATTCTACAACATGTCTACTAGTCAACGGATGATAGGGTGTTGCCACCCTATGTTTCACATCATATTTTTCAAGTAGACTTTTGAATAGGTATTTCAAAAAATGTGACCTACCATCACTATTAATAGAACATGGCATATAAAATTAAGAAAAGATATTTTTTCTCAAAAATGCAGTGACACTTGCTTCATTGTTAAAAAGTGCAATTGCTTCCACCGACTATGACACACGAACTCATAAATAGTCCTCTGAAATCTATTCCCCTTTACATCAAACACTTCCAATCAAAGAATAGGAGTCATTAGTAGTTTGTGTCTTCTAGATATAGTACTTTGTTGCTGGTATTGATCATAAGCAAATGCAGAATCATGAGCATCTTCGTGGATAGTTCACCTATAATAGATACATTGTAGAATTTTTTGAGTCCTTCAGGACCATATATGATGACCCTAGTAGGCGATGAATGACACGTTTAGCGTATGCTCATCATATCCACTTTAGATATGCACCTAAGAATGATTACATCTACACAAATTTTAAGAAAATAAGGTTTATCCCAGAAAAGGTTTTCTTACCTTATGCATGACCTTCTTTCTTTACTGACACGAAAGATCTTCTGGGACTAGATCACTAGCTAAGTAATTTGCGTAATTTTCAAACCATAGGATTAGATCTTGCGAAGCTTCAAATATCTGTTCATATGGAAATCTATCATCAATCTCCAACCCAGTAGCAACATTCTGCATAGCTTTCTCTTCTAGTCCAGACAAGTGATCTACAACTTAATTTTCTATGACTTTTATATCTATCACCTTGATATCAAATTCTTACAATAGAAGCATCCAATAGATAAGCCTCGACTTTGCATCTTTCTTATCCATGAAGTACCATAAAACTACATATTTGTGTTCTCTGATAACATGTTTGTCATGACCCGAGACTACCCCCTATCATTTCATAATGATTAGAACCACAAGTTATCCTAAGCTAGGCCATGTACTTGCATGATAGTTAACCAACTAATATATTATATATAAATGCTAAATAACTAAGTGGAAGCATAACAAACATGAGATAAGATATTTCAATATAATGTTATGATAGCTTACAATATGGTAAATTTGAAGAAGAAACTTGAATTATATACAATACTTTGACTGACTATCCATAAAGCTTCTACTAATATTGACTATGGGTATAAGGGACATGACCCCTAACTATTCCTAATAAATACATAAGAATAATTTAAATAAAATACAGGCATTGCATTTGACTTGAGTTTCCGAAATAAGAGAAATCATCACTTGTTGTCTGAATGCTGCTAACTGTCTGACCCTGGTAAGCGGGCTACATTTGGTACATACATTATGAAAGAATGTATCAAGAATGCATATATGTGCTTTGTACTTTGTAATGTCGAGTATGTGAAACATGCACTGTAATACCTCAAATTTGGGTCCCGAGATGTCACACGATGCTTAGGATCACAAGTGACCCCAAGATAAACATTCCACTGGCATAACTCATAAGAAACTAAACAAAAATTATAAATCTATACAAATCTGCAGAAAATAACTCTTTTATGAATATGATAGATACAAAACTAAATTTACAAGATTACAACTCTGCTTTTACACCCAAAACTGAAATAGAATTCATCAACTTCTACTGACTTCTACGAAGCCTCTACTAGTACTGACTGTAGGTAGCCGGGTCATGACTCTCGACTAACCCAACTCAATACGACCGAATAAAGAAAATACAACACTTCTTGAACTATATAACTAACTCAAACCCTTGAATCAAAAGGACTCATCACCTGCTGACTGGATGCTGCGAACAAACTGGATCTGAAGATGTACACTATACCTTGTACCTACATTCCGAGAAAATGTAGCCCACATACGAATGTGGGTCAGTACCATTGAAACATACCGAGCATATAGGGCTGCAATGAATATATAAAATAATATCTTAATATCATCAAAGTTTATAAAATTATGCATGCTGATATAAATGACTCACTTAGCTCAAATTAAAATCATCATAATCACAAGAGAGTAAAACATATCGGGTGAAACATGTGATTCATCATAATAAATTTCAATTCACTTCAATCTCGATTCCAAATCATCAAACAATCAAATCTCACAACAATTCTCTTTGAAATATATGTTCATTAAATATTTCAAAAATAATGACTTTCTCAAACTCAGTATTTCAAACGAATATGTTTTTCATCATAGATAGAAGAATAAGACTTTTCATATTAGATAGGCGAATACACACACACATATTGGGAGATCTCATAATCGATATAAACCATGTGAGCCACATGGTATCCAACGTACAACCCACGTTGGGGAGAGCCGTCCTATCCTTGCCATCGGAGTAGGACTATAAGTACCAAATCCAAAAACTAGTGATCACTATATATAATCAGCCTCAATTCTGGCTCCTAAGGGGGCACGTAGTTCTAGGAAAGTACCAACAAAGCTATACCTCCCACTCGGTGCTAAAGAATACGCCCGGACTTAGCTCAGATCTTTTCAAAGAAAATCTACCACAAAATAATTCAGCAATACACAACGGGATCTATCATGCTACCCCATTTTCATAATAAATCAAAAGGTGGATTTCTTTTCTCATTCGAGTTCAAAAATAACTCTTTCAAAACCAAAAGATCAAATCATTAAAATCTCAAGGTGTGCATAACACATTACTTTCACAAAAATCATAATTCTCAAATAGGGCTCAAAACCCATATATCAATACTTGATCAAAATATTTCAAGATTCGCACTTTATGTAGCAAACATGTATAATTCATATGAAACTCTGAACATTCAACTTTAAACATAATATTAACATCAAAACTCAAGGAATTTATCTTCAAGACATCATAAAAATATAATAGTCTTTTGAACAAGAACGTAGGATAATAGTTTCTATCTCAAATTCATATCAAAGCATGTAAAATCATATACTTTTGTAAAATAATACAAATTTTTGGGCATAAGAATGAAAGGATGTTCTTGTTGAAAAATCCCACATACCTTAAACTTGAAGCTTTGAATGAGCTCTTGACCTTGGGACTCTATTCGTGAAAATAATGAGTGTTTCTTGTAGTTCTTTGAATGGGGATTTCGAATCATGAAGAATTATTAAAAACACATGGTTGAATCTTGAGATATTTGAATTTTTTAGGTTGAAACCCTAATGAATGGTCCTAGTGATTTTGAGAGAAAGTAAACTTATTTTGGTGTTATGGGAGTTTAATCCCGTGTTATAGACATGTAAAGAGGTGTTTTTGGCACTTGGAAGTGAGGTATGCGGCGCATTGCTTATCGCACACATTTAAGTATGCGCCAAATTACTTATCGCACACATTTAAGTATGCGCCGCATTTCTTATCGTACACATTTAAGTATGTGCTGCATTGCTTATTGCACACATTTAAGTATGCGCCACATTGCTTATCGCACACCTATTCCAGTAGCCATGTGCGATTGGTTAGGCGATCCACTCTACTTTGCAAAGCCATAACTCCTTGTTCGTGTGTCGGATTTTGATGCAATTGGTATTACTGGAAAACTAATTCAATTATATACAATTTCATAGGCCTTAGGATGAAAAATTCCTTGTATATTAAGAGATATTCACATTTGAAGTTGACTGTTGTAGAATCAAATGTCAAACTTTGGATGAATCAATTGGTCTTTGTTCAACTTTGTTCTAGTTCATTGCTATGAACATTTTTCACGTTTAAACTTCTCCATAGTCTAGGATAATGATCATGCAACTTCTATTCATGTGAGAATCACATAGAATAGAGCTATGAAAGAACGAAGGTTAGAATTCTAGCACAAAAATATATGGTATTACTTTATCTCCTCCTTGGGAACATTCATCCTCGAATGTGTAACTGATAGAACTGAATCACTGGATCTCAAGAATAATGAGCTATTGAGCTGGTCTGCAAGGGCATGAATCCTCAAGAAAAATAACTATATGGCTAAGATAGAAATGAGAGTGTCAATTTATGAGCAACCATTACTTTGCACTGGATCTGATCTCATGAGAAAGGATGAGAGGTTTATGACATGAAAACTCGGGGTATTACAACATCCCCCTCTTTGGATCGTTCATCCCCGACTGATAATAGTTTGATGAAAATACTTGGAAGATACTGTGATACTACACAGGATACTTAAGAACTGAACCATGACTTAATATCTGAAACTGAAACTGATGCATGAACTGAGCTGAATTCATAATTTAATTGGACGCTAACACATTGCCTCTTGGAATGTACATACTTATAAGACTACGGATAGTAAGACTAGCTGAAAAATTAAGAATCTATAGGAGCTTATCTCCTTGCTTGCTAAACTAGATTACAGGTTATATGGACTGGATCATACTGACTACCCATACTCAAATGGAATATTTCTTCAGCACTTTTCTACGAAGTTCTATTGACATTAGGGAGAAAAGAATTTTGGGCATTCTGTAAACAAGATATTTGACTAAAGAATTACAACATTGATATAACTCTATAGCATGGAATATAATTATATAACTCATAAACTAGGATAGAATTGCTAGGCCACAGGTAACACAACTTCTTACTTTCAAGCTTAGCATCACTTCTCAAATGCTCTCTCAACTATACTATTCCCCTTAAATACCATACTAATTTGATTCAACTTATAATACTCATATTGGCACTGTGAAATATTCCTACTAAGGTCTAAACTAAACTAAGTTCTATCACCATGATCAAGCCTAACACTAAATCACAAGATACAATAAGCCAAACCACAATACTAGTCTAAACCACAAGGTTCAATATACTATATCTTCTTAGAGCTCACACCTAAGAATAACATGCCTTACCACTTCAATGACTAATTTAAAACTCTTGATATGGATTCACTAGTGCATATTGCATACATCATCTTACACCTAACATGACATTCAAGCCTATCATTAAAACCACATATAAATTTAAGGCAAATACCCCTAAAGGCATACTACACATATTCTCAGGATTAAGCCATAATTTCATTATTCTAAGATCTACAAATAAATGCTAAACTCACAAGAATAAACTAATTTCGAACTTACTGACTTCATTCTTAAACAACTCATCCATATGCAATCCTTAATTCCTAGCTTCAATAATCATCATCAAAGACTTACACTCTTATTCGCAACCATATCTACATCTCTAATCATATAATCATAGCTTACCAAGATCACACTTCTATATTATATTTTCCCAAACCATGAGAATAAAATCATATTAAACAAAATCAACATCTTCAATCATAACTCCTTAACTTAGCAATCAAGAACAACATAAATTATCTAAATAGCCTTTCTCCACCTAGCAACTCAACGTTACTACTAACCACACAATATGCAATAATCCTCGAATAATAATGCAGCTCCATAGCACCTTGGGCACACCTCTACACCATACTTAATTATGAACACTTGATCTTACACTCTTGCATACACTGTTCAAAGTTAATGTGCAGTGCTAAATATGATTTACAACCCAATCTCACACACCATTCTCACTTCAAAACTGTAGAGCACAGAATTAAGAAAAACTAGTACATAATGACAATGGATCATAATCATAAGGCATATCTTATTCACAATCTGTTAACACATCCTCCTTTTTCACATCATTTCTATTTACCCATCTTCACACCTAAATTACTTCCATAGCTCTATAAATTTCAACTAAACTTCCTCTTGCAATCTCCGAAAAGCCTAAATTAACAATACTCAACCACCAAGTACTTCCATCAAAACCTATACTTTCCTAGCACAACAAATACAATCAATAACTCTTTTCATACTTCAAGCAAACAACAATCCACCTTAACTAATAATCTCCTTCTCTAACTTCACTAAACTAACAAACAAGGGTATATCACTTCATTACTAATTCAATCATAAGCAAAACTTCAGCTATACAGATTCAATAAATCGCCCTTACCACCAGTCTTGTTACTACACTTCTAAACCCGCAAGTTCAACTAACACAAGACTTTCAACTAAACGTTACTACTTCTGTCACTACAAAGAAACCCACAATTTCAACTAACACCAGAACAGCAAGATAAATAACAAGTTGCTAGTGTATCAAAATTGGCCTTACACGGCTTCACTAGACTTTGATTTTTTCACAAACAGAATGATAACAAGATTACATAATACAAGAGATAGAAACTTGACACACAAAATTCAACGATCTAAGAATACACCTTACTCTGTCTTAATTAAATAAAAATAAGAAAAAGGGTATAACTTCAAATATAATGGACTTATAACACACTAGAAGGCTCCTCTCATGCTGCTTTATGAAACTTCTAAAACTTCTGCTTGTAATTATAAACGCATTATCTGGGGAGGAACTGGAACTTGCCGAACATATTGCTTCAAGAACATACATAGAGAAGTATAGATTATCATTATGGATTATGAGGAGAAATTCGAAAGCACATCTGACTCAGGCTTTGTTCACGATTTCTAAAGGCCTGATAAAGCACTTTAATTTTTGAAACTCAAAAGTACTAACAGGATACTTTCTAGCACTCTTACAGTCCCATAACTATCTATAGAGAATGAAGCTCAACTCTTTCTGATACCTTTTAAATAAGGCAGAGATGGCCTGACTAGAGTAAGATGAGAATCTGTATAAGTTTCTTAGAGAACTTTCTACGGCATGATTTAAGACTTAAAAGAATGGAAATATTTCCAAAATGCCCTATAGCCTCTCGAAGAAAAGTACAGACGTCTTCGTACCATTTTGCAAGACTTTACTAGACACAGCTTCATAGACACCCTAGGATACTTGAACTTTGTGCTCTGATACCAAGTTTGTAATGCCTCAAAATCGGGTCCCGAAACGTCACATGGTGCTTAGGATCACAAGTGACCCCAAACTAACCCTTCTACTGGCATAACTCATAAACAACTGAACAAAAAGTATAAATCTATACAAATCTGCAGAAAATAACTCTTTTCTGAATATGATAGATACAAAACTAAATTTACAAGATTACAACTCTACTTTTACAACCAAAATTGAAATGGAATACATCAACTTCTATTGACTATCTATGAAGCCTCTACTAGTAGTAACTGTACGTAGTCGGGTCATGACTCCCGACTAACCCAACTCAATATGATCTAATAAAGAAAATACAACACTTCTAGAACTGTATAACTAACTCAAGCCCTTGAATCAAAAGAACACATCACCTGCTGACTGGATGCTGCGAACTGACTGGATCTGAAGATGTTCACTATACCTTGTACCTATATTCCAAGAAAATGTTGCCTACATACAAATATGTAGGTCAGTTCCATGGAAATATACTGAGCATATGGGGTTGCAATGCATATATAAAATAATATCTTAATATCATCATAGTTTATAAAATTATGCATGCTGATATAAATGACTCACTTAGCTCAAATTAAGATCATCATAATCATAAGAGAGGAAAATATATCGGGTGAAACATGTGAGTCATCATAATAAATCTCAATTCACTTCCATCTCGATTCTAAATTATCAAAGCAATCAAATATCATAACAATTCTCTTTGAAATATATTTTCATTAAATCTTTCGAAAACAATGACATTCCCAAACTCAGTATTTCAAATAAATATGTTTTCATCTCAAATAGAAGAATAAGACTTTTTCATATTAGATAGGAGAATACACACACACACATTGGGAGATCTCATAACTGACATAAACCATGTGAGGCACACGGAGTCCAACGTACAACCCATGTTGGGGAGAGTTGTCCTATCCTTGCCATCGGAGTAGGCCTATAAGTATCAAATCCAAAAACTAATGATCACTATGTATAATCTGACTCAATTTCGGCTCCTACAGGGGCATGTAGTTCTAGAAAAGTACCAACACGGCTATACCTCCCACTCAGTGCTAAAGAATACTCCCGAACTTAGCTTAGATCTTTTCAAAGAAAATTCACTATAAAATAATTCAGTAATTCACAACGGGAGCCATCATGCTACCCTATTTTCATAATAAAACAAAATGTAGATTTCTTTTGTCATTCGAGTTCAAAAATAACTCTTTCAAGACCAAAAGGTCAAATCATTCATATCTCAAGGTGTGCATAACACATTACTTTTATAAAAATCATAATTCTCAAATAGGGTTTAAAACCCATATATCCATACTTGAGCATAATATTTCAAGATTTACACTTTATGTAGTAAACATGTATAATTCATATGAAAATCTTGAGATTCAACTTCAAACATGATATTAACATGAAAACTCAAGGAATTTATCTTCAAGACATCATAAACATATAATAGTTTTTTGAACAAGAACGTAGGATAATAGTTTCTATCTCAAATTCATATCAAAGCATGTAAAATCATATACCTTTGTAAAATAATACAAATTTTTGGGCACAAGAATGAAAGGATGTTCTTGTTGAAAAATCCCACATACCTTAAACTTGAAGATTTGAATGAGCTCTTGACCTTGGGACACTATTTGTAAAAATAATGAGTGTTTCTTGTAGTTCTTGGAATGGGGATTTTGAATCTTGAAGAATTATTAAAAACACATGGTCGAATCTTAAGATATTTGAATTTTTTAGGTTGAAACCCTAATGAATGTTCTTGGTGATTTTGAGAGAAAGTAAACTTATTTTGGTGTTATGGGAGTTTAATCCCGTGTTATAGACATGTAAAGGGGTGTTTTTTTGCACTTGGAAGTGAGGTATGTGGCGTATTGCTTATCGTACACATTTAAGTATGACCCGCATTACTTATCGCACATATTTAAGTATGTGCCTTATTTCTTATCGCACACATTTAAGTATGTGCCGCATTGCTTATCACACACATTTAATTTTGCACCTCATTTCTTATCGTACACCTATTCCAGTAGCCATGTGCGATTGGTTAGGCGATGCACTCTACTTCGTAAAGCCATAACTCCTTGCTCGGGTATCGGATTTTGATGAAATTGGTATTGTTAAAAAGATAATTCAATTATATACAATTTGATATGCATTGGGATGAAAAATTCCATGTATATTAAGAGATATTCACGTTTGAAGTTGACCGTTGTAGAATTGAATGTCAAACTTCGGATGAATCAATTGGTCTTAGCTCAACTTTCTTCTAGGTTATTGTTATGAACATTTTTGACCTCTAAACTACTCCATAGACTAGGATAATGATCATGCAACTAGTATTCATGTGAGAATCACTTGGATTAGAGCTTAGACGTGCAGGAAAAATGGATAGAATTCCAGCATGAAAATACGGGGTATTACATGCACTAAATCATAAAAATAATTAATGTATGCTTTAAAGTAGAGGACAAGCTATTTGTGGAATTATGCATTTAAATCATGGTTATACATAAAAGCTATGTCATAGTGAAATTTCTAAATCATGAGCTAAAAATATTTTTGTAAGTTTGTGAACCGGTAGAAACATGAACATTATATTTAATCTTTGGTGAAAGTAGACTATGTTGTAAAATTATACTAAGGGTACTGTACGAATACTGACCATGAATGTGTGAATATTTTAATGAATGCATGATCAAGTAAATTATATGATGAAGTAATCCATAAACCTTAATAACTGAATAACTGACAAACTAAACACTAGATCATGCAAACCTAAGCTGATATGGTCTGGATACAGAACTGAGACTAGGGTGTCAGCCTCGACAAGCAGGTGCCCCTAAGTGAGTTTTAATCCTCTACCGGTATGCAAACCTCTCATACCTACGATGGCTACATAGTTCTGGAACTCAGGGACTACTAGTAAAGGTCTCACCCTCAACTGGCAAGAAAGACTTCATACTTAAATTTTCTCGATGTTAATTTATACTCGCAATAGAACTGACACAAAAAAATAAACTAGCATATCCACTAATAACTGAATTGTTCAAATATGGTAGTCTTAAAATAATAGTGCATTTATAATCTGAATATAATGACACAAACATGGTCTAAATGTCATGATAACGCTCAAATTACGAATCAATTAAGTACAAGACGGTTATCGTCAATATATTTATCCAACTTTATAGTCGGGGTCGAATCTATGAGCAACAATGTGAGTGGAGATTAAATTAATTTGAAATAATAGGTACAAGTTAAATTCAAACAAATGGTACAAAAAGATAAATGGGAGAGAAGAGTTCCTACACTAATGTTTCTTTTTGGGATTTTCTAGTATAAGTTCTGGGCTATGAATAATTAGATTTTTAATAGTTATACACGGATCTTGGGATTATGCATTACTAAGGGAGTGACATGTCAGAGATATTTATCAACATCACTTTAATAATTCAAATTGGGATAGACTTTGTTATAGGTTTTGATGTTAGCCTTTCAAAAAACCATCAAACGTTCAGCCACTGATTCTTTTGAATGCCAAATAGGTGTGTTCCAAAATTAGAAATCACAACCTCAATAAAGGAATCCCTATTTGTAGGATGACACCCATGGAATAGTTAACATCACATTCACCCTTATGTGTAAAATAGTGAAAATTTAGAAAACTACATCTATAATTATCTATCATTGATTTGTCCCCATATCCTTATTTCGAGGATTATGTGGATTCCTAAAGTTCACCCAAAACCCTTCATTAGATGATGGCATTGAACTTTTTAGAACTTGGATCTTTCACTCATCCAACCCACGTGGGTATTTAGAGATTTCACCTATCAAATCCTAACAAAAGCAGTATAGAAATAATAGAACCCATAAACATTAACTACTAGATTGGTGCTAACAATAACAACCCATACACACTTTAACCCATAATCACACATAACCCCAAGAGGGAAATTAAGCTACATACTAGATAAAAAAGCATAGATATGCCCATAATCTCTATTGAATCAATGTTTTAGAAGATCTAAGTGAATGATACGTCAAACTTGGGTGTCCCATAATATCAACAATAGATGTGAGAAAATCTTCCACTTAGAAAGTCTCCAATGTATTCAAGTCTCCAATGTATTCTTCACCGAAACTTTACAGAATATTTTCTTCTCCAAAAATGAAGTCGACATAGTCTCAAGCTAAAACCTAAAAAATTAGGGAAGAAGGGATGTGATGGAATGAATGATACATGATGCTAGGGCTTGAGTCTTTTTGTTAAAATTGGAATCAACTTGTGCAATTATAGATTTGCCCTTGGACTAAATTTTTCTACTAAGACTTGGTCACGCAGGTCTAGCTGCGATTATAGCTATGCGACTGCTATTAAGTTCCACAACAATGGGTCGATCGCTTTTGCTTGACTGCTGTGATCACAATTAGTAGACTGCGACCGTGGTACCTGAGGCTAGTTTCTTCTCAAAACCTTCAGTTAGACCTTTCCTGCTCCATTCAAACTATTTTACGCTTCGATACATATCTTTTGATATCCTCAACTATATTCCTAGAAAGAGTGGATATGAGTTCATCTAACCATGAATATGTCTCATTTACTCATTCAATATAAGGTAATGTGCATTAAGAATATGTGTGAATGAGTGGTAAAATCACCACTCATTAGCACCCCAACTTAAAAAATTTGCTTGTCCTCAAGTAACACAACCTTTTACCATGATACATAATCTTTTAGGCCTAAATTTCATGCCTAAAGGGACATACAACTTCAACTTGAACTATAACCACAAGTAGCTCATTGCACATATGCTAGACTATTTTCATAACACCCCTCATTATAAAATGAAATACTCAAAGAATGCATAAGAGTTTAATTAGCAATTAAGAAACAAAGGCTAATATTCTATAGGTGGCTTCCTCTTGACCACAATTTACCTATGCTACATTTGTCCTATTTCTTGCAAAGTGAAAAAAATATCTCTCACCTCAACTTGCTCACATGCCATCCCACAAGAAAAAGAATTTCCAAAACACCAAGCTACCATATATGTAACAAGGAACTTTAAGTGCAAAACTCTCCCCTCACAAAAGAAGTCTCAATGCAACCAGTGTCATGCCATAGGCTTGACCCAATTTTCAATAACTACTACAAAGTAAGTAAATGGTCGAAGATCTCAAAAGGACCTTTTAAGCTTGTAACGCTAGCTTGGGTTAGGGCAGGATATCATTTAGTAACAAAATGGTTACACCCTAACTTGATCATCTACTTCATGCTTTTCAAAACTTCTTTTTCTACTAAGGGTCACTCTTCTTTATTTTCTATCTTTCTTCATGCCTATCTTTTGCTTCCTTGTTTACCACATTTCTTTGTACTTCAATTTTCTTTTATTTTTGTGTAAGTCATTCTCTTATTGGGTCCTTTCCTTTTTATAAACATTTTTTTCAACACTTAAGCACATTTGCATTTTACTAATACTTTGTGGTCCCAAACTTACTTCTGTCGATTTTTTGCCAACCCTAACTTCAACATTTAGACTAAAGTTGAATTTCTAAGTTCATGGAGGGTATGGTTCAAATAAGGGATAAAAAGAAAGGTTCATAGCTTGTAATGATTTTTCCATAGAAAGGTCTAAAGGCTCAAAGTGGCTACTACTCATTATAACTGCACACGGGTAGACTTTTTAGGCTAGCATGGGTTCCAACCTCACAAGGATGTCCTAAGGTCATTTCTCCCACCAAGTACAATCAAAAGTAGTTTTAAAAAACTAATGGGGAAATTTATAGATAACACAAGTATATATGAGATGAATGCAATATTCTCACCACACATGACATGTAAATTTCATTAAGGAAGCTCAAATGTCCCTTCTACGAGGAACAATCGTGGAGTGTCTAATTTTTTTCTACAAGTCAAATTCTATAAATCCACAAAAAGAGAAAGGTATTTGTTATAACATTTCTCATGTCCATACCCTTCATTTCTTCTAAAATTTTGAAGGGAAGGGGGGGGAGAATTTCTTACTCTACTATAGCACCATGCATAAGTTGCTAAACTATGGCTACAACCAAAGTCTTAGTCTTACATCTTGGCTCAAAATAGGAAAACTAACCATATGAGTACTCAGACTTTGCCAATGGTGTACTAATTGATTCTAACTTTACAAAACAAACTAAAATGCCTAAAGTACTCAGGCTTCACTTGCATCTTTGACTATTGTGCTATGGGTACTCATAATTCCTCTGCATACTCATCCTAACAATTTATATGCAATGCTAGTCATGTATCACTAAGATCCATAATAAAATTTAATGTATGTATAGAAAACTAAAAATAGAAGAAAAAAAAGAATAATCCATAAAACAAGGGCACCATCTAGGAACCCAGGAATGTAGCAGAAAAAAATAAGAAGACATATCCACAACATCATCCAAAATAGTCATAAATAGAAATATAAGGTACCACAATCCAACATAATATAAATTTGGGGCCACCCCCAACTGTAATGAAAACAGTTTCCTCACTGCATGTATAAGAAGGCAAGAGTAAAGGGGTCTCCCTGTATCTGTATCTCTAGCTATATCCTCTTGCTAACTCAGCATAATTAGCTAACCACTCTGTAGGGCCTCATTGTCTTTTTTAAATCTCAGTAAAGGTAATGGTTTGTTTGGTTTGAGAACCTTGAAGTGGACTTTCACCCCTTCCATAGCTTTCTAAAAAATTTATATCTGTTCACCATTTCATTATGTGTGTTTTTAAGGTCTTTGTAAGGTTTAACTAGGGCTGAATAATCTCTCTCCAGGCTAGCCACTATGGCACCCTACTTCTTAAGCTCTGTTATGTACTTATCATAATTTAATTTTGCAACATACAAATGATGAGAAGTGAAGGACTTTCTTGGCCCTTGAGTCAGTCTGGACAATATCTATTTAATCTCCTACATCTGAGTGGATATATCATTAAAGGCAGTGGCTTATAAGGGTCTGCAAGAGTCTGTGTCATCATGGATTGATTTGCCCAAGTCCATCTACCTCTTCTTACTATTACCTGGTGTGTCTAGGCCTTTAAATTTAAGTAGGTAGATGAGAGAGTTAGGGTGCACCTAAGTGTTAGTATTATAATCCTCTACTCTCTCCCTCATGTGTAGCTCAGTGATAATGAAAGGAAAGAGAAGATGAGAACCTCTATTGTTCTTGAAGTGCATCCACTTTGAGAGAGTAATCTTGCCTACAGTCAGAGAAATGCCAGATAAGATCAAGCTACCATATAAGCTCCCAGGTCTATAAAAATAGTCATGTATGTGCCTGCTGAGACTCTACTAAAGATGATGTTCAGCCACAGCCTCGCTTCAGCCTTGAAGTCCTTCATCAAACTATCTCGCTTAGTAGAGGCCCATGGGACTCCTATTCCAGGGAATAAAACATCTACCTTCCAAGTCCCTGGCTCACACCTTTTGGCATAAAATTCCCCTATGTCAGCATTTAGGAGCTCATATAGTGCATTAAGTTGGTCTGCAATCACATTACCCAAGACCAAATTTGATAGGTTCTGCACATTATTTGAATTTTAATTTTAATCCCAATCACGCATTTTAACTAGGCATAGAAATATTTGAATTAGAAAATTTAAGCCTAGATCGTGTGTCATGGCCCCAAAAATAAAGAAATTGATCATGGGATTTCTAGGGGCATTTAATCGAACACACGGTGTACAAGTCAGTATAAACAGCTTAAAGCATAGTTTGGGGTACTTAAGACTTCCCCAATTCATGCGTAGACTTCCCCAATTTGTGTGCATAATAACCTGTCATATTAAAGTTTCAAACTATGCATGTATTGAGTAATTAAAAGTACTATTGTAGGCCATATTCTACATTACAAACTCTAAGCATACAATTATGTTCATATAAAAGATGTAAGGACTACATACCATGTATAGAGATGCAAGTGGATTGAATTTGTAATTGTAGATACAACACAAAGCCAAAAATTTAGAAATAATTTGATAGGGAAATAGTAATGACATGAAAATCGGATGGTCACTTTAAACTGATTAGACTATGGTCGCGGTCCATTCCATCAGGATCGAGATAATATAGCCTTTACGATTGCGGTGGCACAGGCCGCAGTTGCGGTAACTTAGACCGAATTATGGGGTTTCCTGCATTTTCTTCTCAGTCCAAGTTTCTAATTCCACATGTCCTCTTTTCAAACTCAATAGAAATTCCTCTTTGCACCCAAATTGTATGGGTTATGTATGCCCAAAATAAAAAAATTTTTATACTATACCATGCATAGAATGGAAAGGATACGTACTATATTTTGTGGAATGATGGGCTGCCTCCCATCAAGAGCTTAGTTTAACGTCGTAGCATGATGCCTATTTGATCCCCATTTGTGTCTCCACTTAGAGGATTTGAATTTTTTGCCCAATTTTTTATCATTACATCATTGAGGCACATTACGAAAATGTAAAGGCATGAATATGAATGTTATATCATGCCACTCTTAAAACTTTAACCTTTTACCCCACTTTGTATCTATTTTATTGTTTGGTTCTTTGGGTAAAAGAGTTTACATCAATAGTCCATTCCCTGCACTTAAAAAATTTAGTTCCTTGGCCATTGATGTATAGGGCTCCATATGATCCATTGGATTGCCAAAT
This sequence comes from Capsicum annuum, assembly GCF_002878395.1. NCBI lineage: Eukaryota > Viridiplantae > Streptophyta > Magnoliopsida > Solanales > Solanaceae > Capsicum > Capsicum annuum. The sequence goes on along the minus strand of NC_061118.1, from coordinate 42,272,295 downwards.
TTCGAGATATTGGAGTTGGACTTCGTCATCCCACAATCCTTAATTTGTTAAAAGTGAGGGATATTCATCACATACTCTACACATAATGTTGAGAAGTGGGTTGAACAAGGTATAATACCTTATTCTGGGTTAGCTTCCTCCAGAGCATCTTTACCCCAAAATGAACAAGCGTCATTATAAGAAGTTTGCTTTGATTCTCCTTTTGACTCCAGTACCATTTCTTTTTTTTGGGCATCTTCATCCTCATATGATTCAGATAATGAGGAAGTCATTGAGGAATATTCACTTCCAAGCTCATCATTATAACTTGGTTTCTCTTCTTGACAAAACTCCTATTGGGTAATGGGCAAGGTGGAGATAGTTTCAAGCTTTTCTTCTTTGCCCATTGCCTTCTTCCACTAATTCTTTCGCATACCTAGTGGGTGTGTTCAACAATTAGCAGCCATAACCTAAATCAAGGCATCCTTATTTCTAGGATGACACCAATGGCATTTTTAACCTCACATTCACCCATTGTCTAAGATTGTGAAAATTTAGCAAACTACACACATATTTTCCTATCATTGCTTTTGTTCCCATATCCCTCTCTTGAGAATATATCGATCCTAAAGTTTACACAAAACACTTTTTTTGAAAATGGTATTGAAATTTCTAGATCTTGGAGCTTTCACTTATCAATCCTATTTGGGTATTTGGTGATTTCACCCATCAAATCCCAACAAAAATAGCATAGCAATAATAAAACCCATAAACATGAACTACCAAATAGATGCTAACAATAATAAACCACACACTCTCTAACCCCTATTCACACATAACTCCAATAAAGAGATTTAGCTACACATAAGATAAACAAGCATAGATATATCCATAATCTTCATTGAATCAAAGTTATAGAAGATCTAAAGGAATGTTGCTTCAAACTTTGCTCTCCAACAATATAAATAATGGAAGTGAGAGAATCTTATATTTAGAAAGTCTCCAATGTATTCTTCACCCAAAATTTACACAATATTTTTTCTTCAACAATGGAGGCTACAAAGTCTCAAGCTAAAACCTAGAAAATTGGGGATAAAGGGATGTGATGGAATGAATCCTACATGAGGCTAAGGTTTGAGTCTTTTAGTTCAAAGTGGGATCATCTTGTGAAATTATAGATTTGCCCTTGGCTTGACTTTTCTTGCTATGTCTCAATTATGCTGGTCTGGGTGTGATCGCTACTACGCAACTGCTATTAAGTTCCATGACCCCAAGAGGCTGGATTTTGCATGAATGTTGTGATTACGGTTAGCAGACCACGACCGTAGTACCTGAGGCTAATTTTTTCTCCAAGCCTTCAACTGCACCTTTTCTGCTCTATTCTGATCATTTCATGCTTTGAGCCAAATCATTTGATCTCCTCAACTCTATTCCTTTAAAGAGTGGATATGAGTAAATCTTACCATGATGATGTCTTGTTTACTTATTCAAAACAAGGTAATATATGCATTGATAATGAGTGCGAATGAGTGGTAAAATCACCACTCATCAACTTGTAACTTAAAAATCTTGAAGATACATGACTATCTAGGTTCAGGTGTTCAAAACCTCCTTGCATTGAATAATACAATTAAATACGATAATTTCTAAGTAATGATATGATACGAAATTTGATCACTTAAACACAAAAGACCAATAATTTCATCAATATAACAAGTTATCATGATTAGAGTATGGAACAATACTTGAAGTTATGAGAAAACACTATTTCATTGTTGAGTTTAAGATTTTCATAGAGGAATCATAGAATTTATACTTTTCATAGAACCGTAAATCAAAAGGGGAATTAAACTTGAGTGTTTAAATATGTTAAACATCGGTATATTGTTCATAACTTGATCATATGATTTAAATTTGGAATAATACAATGTAAATAATGCATGGCAATGAGAATAACATGAATGATATATCATAGTCCTAAGAAGTCATGAATAACAATTAAAATATGCTTAAGAGTGAAAATTATATAATCGGGCATTGACTTTAAGCTTAGAATATCATTTGGGTAAGAGCCCTAGATTACGTAAATCAAAAAATTTATGAAATAAAAATCATAATTTAGGTACGTGGAAGAAAGAAGATCCTCATTGAATACCAACAAACCTAATTGTAGATTCCTTGGATGAATATTTTTTAATTGGGCTTGATTTTGAAGAACACTAGTTGGCTTGGAGAAATGAGAAAATCACTCCTTCTGATCTCTCTAAGTGAAATTACGGTTGATTTCATGGGTTTGGTGGATTTTGGATTTTTATTCATCCTTAAAATAGCATAAATGACATAATTTTGGTGTTAAAAGAGTGGATAAAGACAAAAAAAACCCCATAGGAATCACCTGGAGAATGCCAGGAAATAGTCCGAATGAGTTTGACCATGAAACATAGGGTCTAGCCATGAGTCATTGCTTGAATCATAGTCAGTAAATCAAATTTCAGCCTGTATTGTCGTGAGGAAGAGTAATCCTGATGACTCATAGGGTCAGACTACTAGTCAACAACAGAGCCGTAGTCGCTGGTAACTTTAACAGTGCTTCAGTAATTTGACCATAACATTCTACCTCAAAATTAGATTATGGCAAAAATTGTATCATTGGAAATCTAATTCAACAATTTATCTGTTGGTGGGTGTTATGCTCTAAAATCCTTTGTATACCAAAATCTATGCTCTTTTTAAAATAACTATAATTATGTTTTTAGAAGAATTTAATCGTTAAGAGATGTTTTGACTTGTCCTTAATCTAGTAGCTATTTGAGGACTAAATATTTGCCTAACTCACTTATAAAATTATCAAAACACGATTTTTGATTTTTTATGAACTTGAAGCTTGGTTCTAAGAACCGCTTGGATTTTTGGGATGTCTTATTTCTATAACCCCAATTGTCATCATGTAATAACTTAAAAATTTACTATCTTTGAATCTTCAGGAGTATCACCAAATCCTAAGTTCACACTTTTTCCTTCTAGAGTTTCAAACACTTTTTTTCTATTTGCTTAATCATCCACCATTCAAACATAGATTCTTACACTTAACATGGATAGCCATGCAACTTATCATGCACTAATACCTACTTCCTACTACTGGATATGAATCTTGAAACATGAATTCACTTAAAATCTTATTAAAAACTTGACTGTAATAAACTTCTCTATCTTTCTAGTTTCTGCCTCATCTCAATCCTAACTAAAAGAGTAACATACTCTAAGTCCCCCCCCCCCCCCCATAACTGGTAAATCTTTTTCAAAGAGGTATTACACAATCTACACAACACTTTAATAACCCTATGGATACATAATCTATTAAATTTATATAAATACTATCCTCAATAAACTGATACTATGCTTCTAGGATCATGCTCCTAAATGTAGGTCATGTTGCTGTTAGATTATGAGAAGGAAACTAAGAGCACATTTGACTTTGGCCAAATGTAGAAATTTCATGAATAAGAACAAACTCCTTCAAACTTTGGAACATAAGGGCACACTGATCAGTTAACCTTATAAGTCTCTATTGTAATTATCAGATAAATATCTACTGATAAGAATTTCAGCTTGACTGTATCTATTACCTCAAAAATAAGGTAGATATTTCATGATTGGACCAATGTATGAATCTATAAAAGTTTCTTAGAGAGCATCTCTACTATATGATCTGGGATATGAAGGAATAGAAACATTACATAAATTCCATGTAGCCTCTCGATGAAAAGTACACATGTATTTATACAATTCAAAAAGACTCTATTAAACACAAGTTCATAGACACCATAGAAAACTTGAACCTTAAGCTTTGATACAATGTTTGTCATGACCTGAGACTACCCCTTATTCGTAACATGGTGCTTAGAAACACAAGTGATCCCAAGATAAACCTTAGTATTAGCATGAGTCTTGCGGAATGGTATAGAGACGTCTGTAGTTTTATTTGAGAGGCTACAAGTCATTTAGGAATTATTTTCATTCTTTTAAGTCTCAGATTATGCTATTGAAAGGGTCTCTAAGAGACTTATATAGATTCTCATCTTACTCTATTTGGGCCATCTCTGCCTTATTTTTAAAGTATCAGTATGAGTCAAGCTTAAATCTTTACTGCTAGGGCTTTCTCAAATAGTCTCCTTAGATAGTTATGGGATTATAAGGAGGCTAGAAAGTATCCCATCAGTTCTTTTAAGTTCCAAAGTTTGAAGGGCTTTATTCATGTTCATGGAAGTCGTGCACTAAGACTAAGTCAGGTGTTCTTTCAAATTCCTCTTTAGAATCCATAATGATAATCTATACTTCTCTATCAATGTACTATTCTTGAGGTAACATGATCGGTAAGTTCCAATTTCCTCACCTAATAATGCTCTCAGACTTACTAGCAAGAAGTTTCTGAAGTCTCACAAAGCAGCTTGAGAGGAGCCTTCTAGTGTGTTATAAGTCCCTCAAGTTTAAAGTTATGTCCTTATTCTTTTGAGCCATTCATTTAAGGTAGAGGAAGATGTGTATTCTTCGATCATTGAATATTGTGTGGCAAGTTTACATCTCTTGTAATCTTGTTATCATTGTATTGTTAAAGTCTAGTGAAGCCGTGTGGGGCTCTTTGATTCAATAGCATAGTTTCTTTGTTAATCATCTCATTTTCTTATTCAAAACACAAAATCAAATTCCAGTGAAGTCATGTGTGGCCTATTTTAATTCACTAGCAACTTATTGTTCATCTTGTTGTTCTTGTGTTGGTTGGAACTGGGGGTTTAGAGGTGTAGTGACAAGAAAAGTGGTAAGAGAAATTTATTGAATATATGTATAGCCAAATATTTTTTAATAAGATTGAGTTAGTAATGAAGTGATATGTCCTTGTGTGTTAATTTAGTAGAAGGTAAAGAAGTAGTCATTAGTTAAGGTAAATTGTTGTTTCTTGGAGTATGAAAAGGGTTATTGATGGTTTTTGTTATGCGAGAAAAGTATCGGTTATTGATGAAGGTACTTGATGGATTAGTGTTGTTAATTTAGGCATCCCTGGGATTGCCAGAGGGAGTTTAGTTGAAACTTATAGAGCTATGAACTTAGTTTAGCGGTATAAAAAGGGTAGATAGTAATGATTTATAGAAGGAAGATGTGTTCATGGATTTTATATAAGATAGATCATAGGATTATGATTTATCCTTACTGTTATGAAGTTTTAGTGGAGTAATGTTTTCAGATATTTGGCATGTAAGAATATTGTGTGAAGTTGTGGTTCATCATAGATAGAACTAGACACTATGTTTGAATAGTAAATGATGATCAAGGTAGGTATAATGATTGATGTGTTGTGAATGTTAGTTTTATGAAAGTGATCTAATTGGCTTGAATAGTGTATACAAAAGCTTAAGTTTACTTGATTCGTAATCAAGTCTAATATTGTAGGTATGATGTAGGAATATGCCCAAGGTGATATTGGGCTACATTATTTTTTAAAATTATTGCACGTTGTGTGGTTGATAGTACAGTTGAGTTTCTAGGTAGAGAAAGACTAGTTAGGTTATGTATGATGTTTTTGATAGCTAAGTTAAGGAATTATGATTAAAAGATGTTGAGCCTTTTTAAGTATGTTTTTGATAGCTAAGTTAAGGAATTTTGATTAAAAGATGTTGAGCCTTTTTAAGTATGATTTTGATTCTCATGGTTTAGAAATATAGGTTTACAAGTGTGATATTGGTAGGCCATGACAGAAGTAGTATGGTCCATCAAATGTTTGGAGGCATCCATGTTAAGCGTTAGAAATCTAAGTTTGAAAGTTTTAAGATTTAGCTAATAGAAATAAGAGTTGAAGCACTAGATGGTGTGCACTCTGACTATGGGGATGCTCATGAAGATTCAAAGTTAGTAAGTGCTCAAGTATTACATGATGACTATTAGGGCTATAGAAAGATAGGGTGTAACTCAGAAAGTGGTATTAGAAGTTGGTTTTACGCTTTCAGGTGTAGTCATTCGGGCTAAGTTTAGTTTTATGTGTATTGATTATACCTCAGACTCTAGAGTAAAGTGATTATAGTTTAAATGAGAGTTTACTTAGTGGTTCACAGACTTACACTAATAGCTTAAAGCTACGGGAGAGATGAGAAGATAAGTAACCAAGTCAGATTCTCAAATACTAGTCATGCTGCCCGTATAGGAGGAAGATGTTTAACTCATTCTTATTCTAGTATTAGTACTTTAGTCATGATGATATCTCATCATACCTTACATGTCATCCCCATGATCATAGTTCTGTTCATGCATATCATAGAAAATCATGTACTCTCCTAGTCCCTAGTATGAGGAGCTCTAGGCCATTCAACAGTACAAACTCTAAAATCAGGCCATGCATCTCATGACTCATGAACTCATGATTTATAGTATGCTCAGTTCCTATAACTTATGCTACACTCCTAATGATCAGTGAGATTTAGCTTATAGCCATGAATTCCCTCAATTCGGATCTCTTTGATGAATCCATGATGTTGATTCTCTATACCTCAGGCCTCAGTTAAGTGTCAAGTTATGTATATTATCCTTCCATGATTCAAGGTCTCATCTTCTAACCTTTTACTGACTCCTCCTTATGTAATGATAGTGGTTATGAGTAAATATTTCTTGTTGATGAAAGTTGATTGTATTCTTATCTTAGATAAAATAGTAAATGTGAAGTAAGATTGAGGCCAAGTCCTTGATACATGTCATCGTTAGTTGAAATTCTATGTGTTATGTTTGGATAGATTGTTGTATGCTTGTTTTATGTAGTTCTATAAATGGAGAAATATTGAGGTGAAGTTTTGAGTATAATAACATGGTTAGTTGGGAATATTTTATATGTGTTTTCCTAAGAATTGAATAGTGCATGGATGATGTTATTGACGGAGATATTAGAGAATATGAGAAAGATGCTTTTATGTGTGTTTGTTTAGAAGTGCATACGTGGTTATGAAGATAGGCTTGAATGTCACGTTCATATATATATGGATGGATGTATTGTGTGTTAGTGATATCCTAGTAGAAGGATGAATGTAGTTGTTGAAGTGGAATGTACAGTATGAGTTAACCCGTTTAGCAAGTAATTCAGTCTAGCAGCCATACAGGCAAGTTTTTAAGGTTTTCAATCCTCTTATCTAGTCATATTATTCTAAGAGGATGCATCAGTTTCAGAATCTAGATGATTAGTCATGATTCAACTCATAAGCTTCCCCGTTCGTAATCTCAGCCATATAGCTATTTTAATGAGAATTCATTCGCTTGCAGAACAATTCAGCAGCTTATTATGTTTAAGATTTAGTTATTCAATTTATTTCAGTTGTGCATGATATCTTATAACCTCATATTCCTTAGTATTTTCATCATAATTATCAACATTCTAGGATGAATGTTCCCAAGGGAGGGATATTGTAATACCTCATACTTTTCCTAGCTTAATTTCGCTCCTAGAATGTCAAAGGGTTGCTTTAAAAATGAATATCTTTTGTTATATCTCAATTTTTCCAGATTTATACCTTCCATTGTGTGGGAAATTGAATAAGTTTTCCATCAATACTAAATTCGCCCAATTCTGGCACTTGGTGAAGAAGTTAGAGCATTTTTAATAATGCAGTGTCCCACCTGGGCACGCACCACATCGCGGTGGATGCCAAAATGACAATCGTTACATTTTAGTGGAACTCCACGATATTGGCACATCGTAGAGAGGTAAAAATTCCTAATTTTCCATTTCTAGTGGCGCAATGCGATAGCATTGGGTCGCACCAGAGTTCAAATTCACACTCGTCCTTTTCCATTAGCTTAACGCGATTTCACCGTGTCGCAGAGAAGGTGTAATTGCCGTACTCTTGATCTATAATTCAAATTCCTTTTTCATGAATTTAATTCTAAGTATGTGAAGTCCATATTAGGTGAATAATGTTCATAGAATTCACTTAGAGCCAAATGGAGCTAAAAATATTAGATTCATCAAAAATTTGGCATTCAATCCTACAAGGGTCTAGTTTAAATGTGTATAAATTTTTATATACATAGAATTTTGAATCCCAAGAACAATTAAATTTTAGGTAATTGAATTAGATTTCCAACAATACCAATTCCGCAAAAATCTGATACCCGAGCAAAAAGTTATAGCCATTTTTAGTGTAAGCCAGTAAGTTGCCGCGATGGTAGCGCATCGCGCTAAAGGGAAAAATCTGGATGAGAGTTACGAATATCTGCATTAAATTAATGAGGGGCAATGGGGTCTTTTCTCACCTCAACTCATGTCGTAAAAACACAATCTAAGGCTTCAATTGGGGAATTATTTGCCCCCATTCTTCAACTTTTCCCTCAAGAACAGCCCTAAACAATTCAGTCAAGAATCATCAATTCCATTTTATTCTATTCAACACAAAGATAATAAATTTAGGGTTTCTAATCCAATAACTTTAAGAATGATATCAATTCAAGATTTTACATTCAATTCATCAAATTTAAACTATTAGGTATGTGTGGTTTGAACAAGAAGAATCCTTGCGTTGTTGTGCCCAAAAACTTACTTTAACTTATAAATTTCTGAATTTTACTTTGATTTCCACGAAAATCAAGTTAGGGTTTATACCCACTACCATTATTTGCAAAATTATGAGATTTCCCATGGATTAAGAGTTGAATTACATGATTTTGTTTATATTTCTATGCCTATTGATGAAATTTCCAGATTTGAAGTTGAATTATGAATAATTATTTTATAAAGCATGTACTTTATGGTGTTTGATATGAAGTTGAATGATGGGTCATTAAGATCTAGATTATATGTTGAAATTCTGAGAATGATGATGACTTAAGTATCCCGTGATTGTCTATTTTTAGATTTTGATAATTCAAGATTGATTCTTTTGATTCTAAACTAAGATAGGAATCCACATTATTTATTCAAGTTATGATATAAAGAAAAGAGAAGCACAATCAGTTTTAATTATAAACCTTTATGCTATTTTAAGAAGGATTTCCTCAAGTTCTGAGCAATAAGTATGGGATTAGTATTTAGCACCGAGTGGGTATGATTCCAATGTCTCATTCCCCAAAACTATGAGCCACCATATGTTTTTTATTTACCCCAAGTGGGTTAAGATAGTGATCACTAAAGTTATGGTTCTATTCTGATGGCAAGGGTAGAACATCTCTCCCCAATGCAGGCAAGACGTTGGACTCCATGTCTGCTCACATGGTTTATGTCAGTTAGAAGAACCTCCCAAAGAAAACCCCTACTCTTTAAATAGTATATAGATTTAAAGTGTTTGTATATAATTTGAAATTTAATATTGTAAGAATTCTAAAGTAGTAAGTCCCAAAGTCTCTAAAAGTGTTACAGTCTTAAAGCTCCCAAGTTTTTGAGTCCCAAGTCCTAAGTTTCCTAAAGTGCTATAATTCTTATGTTTCAAAAGAAGTTCCTTATTTTCATAAGATTAAAGTGTATGTTATGAAAGTTATTATTTTTAGATTTCATCCCGCTGACAAGATTTGAGAACAAGAAGAGGATATAGATTTTAGAATATGGTGTAATGACTCACGAGATTTATACTACATGCTTCCTTATTCATGATTTATGAGATTTAGATTTCAGTTTTTGCTCAAGCTATGTGAGTGATTTGTATCAACATGTATGTCTATGTGTTATATTGTTTGCATACACCCTAGATACTCTGTATATCCTCAAAGCACTGATCCACATATATGTCTATGTGCTATATTGTCTCATAATGTAGGTACAAGTTATAGCGCATATACCGTATTCAGTCAGTCCGCAGCTTCCAGTCAGCAGGTCATGAGTCCTTTTTATTCAAGGGCTCGAGTTAGTTATACCGCTTGAGAACTTTTGTATTGTCTTTATTTAGTTGTATTGAGTTAGGATAGTTGGGAGTCATAACCCAACTACCTATATTCAGTACTAGTACAGGTTTCATAGATAGTCAGTAGTGTTATTGTATTTAATTTCAGTTTTGTTGTTAAAAGCAGAGTTGTAATCTTGTAAATTTAGATTTGTATTGATCAAGTTCAGAGAAATTTTATGTTTCTGCTGATTTTGTTCAGATTTATGTATTTTATTCAATTTCTTGTTAGTATGCCAGTAGAATGGTTAGCTTGGGATAACTTGTGACCCTAAGCACCGTGTGATGTCTTGGGACCTATTTTTGGGGCGTTATAGCACGAAAAGTTATCTTTGGGATGTCCACCTCCGTAATCTTTTGCTGATGGTACCCAAACCAAAGATCTATCTTAAAAAAAAACTTGGCACCTTTTAACTGGTCGAACAGATCATCTATCCTTGGAAGCGGATACTTGTTCTTGACCGTCACCTTTTTCAACTGCCTATAGTCAATGCATATCTGAATAGGACCATCTTGCTTGTGCACAAACAACACTGGTGCACCCCATGGGGATATACCTGGACGAATAAACCCCTTATATAGAAGATCCTTAAGTTGCTCCTTGAGTTTCCTCAACTCAGCCGGAGCCATTCTATGTGGAGGAATAGAAATTGGATGAGTTTCCGGAACTAAATCAACACCAAACTCTATTTCTCTATTTAGAGGAACACTAGGAAGATCATCTGGAAAGACCTCTAAAAACAAATTAACCACTAGAACTGACTGGAAAAAAGGACCTTCCGAGTTAGAATCTTTAACGCAAATCAAGTGATAAAGACATCCATTAGAGATTAACCTCAGAGCTCTAAGATAAGGAATAAATCTGCCCCTAAGAGCTAAAGAACCACCCTCGTATTCTATAACCAGTTCACTAGAGAACCTAAATATAACCTTATGGGTCCAAAAATCTAGGACACATAACAAAAATACAACCAATCCATACCCAGAATGACATCAAAATCCACCATATCCAACTCAAACAGATCCACCAAGGTCTGCTTGCCACCAACAGATACCACACACCCCCGTGGAGGTTTTTTTGTAATAACTGAGTCACCTAACTGGGTAGGAACAAAAAAATGATTTGAAATAACTTATGGGTCAAAACCAAAATAAACATCCATATAAGGAGTCACATAGGAGAGAGTGGACCTCGAGTTAAGCAAACAGTATATGTCATAAGAGAAAAGTTGTAGCGTACCACTAATGACATCATATGATGCCTACAATTACTCTTGGGATCCAAAAGCATACAACCTATGCTGACCAATACTAGATTCGGGAGCAGTAACAGAATTAAATTCCACACAACCAGGTGTAGGAGTAGAAGATGAAGCCACAAGAATCTTATTTGCCCCAGTAGCAACCTTACTAATCACATAATCCCTGAGCTGATGGCATGTCTGGCCTCACTTGAAGAATTTGTCCCTTCCTTTATCGCAATAACCCCAATGAGTACCACCACAGAATGAAAAAGGAGTGCATGAAGAAACAAAGTGAGCTTCACTTGCCTAAGATTAGGAACCCTGTGCCTAAAAATTATCACCACCATGATAACGTCTGTTGCTCGACTGGTAAGAAGCACTTATAGAATAGTAGGAACCACAATTCGCCCACTTCCTTTTCTACCATTTTCCACCATCCCGACTATCTTGAGATTAAGAACCTCCCTGGTTAGAAAACCTGCCCCTCTTACCCTGTCTACACCCAAACTCCATCTGTTTCCTTTCTTTATTCACCACTTGCTGCATATGAACGATCAACCTAAAGATGTCCAATCTTTAATCAACAAGGTAATTTTATGATTCAACCCAGAAGAGAACATCCTCATTTATGCCCGCATGTCAACAACTAAATCAGGAGCATACCTTGAAAAATGGTGAAACTTCAAGGCATATTCCTTGATAGAAAGCCTCATCTGCTTGAGGTTCACAAACTTCTATATCTTTTTTTCCCTCAACTCTTGGGGAAAAAAACAAACTAAGAAGACATTATAAAAGTATCCCAAAATATTTATTCTTCCACAAAACCCCTATCCCTGTCCAACTCTTCATACCACTGATATGCAACCTCTTTGAGTTGATAAGCTACAAAGTTTACCCATCCACATTAGTAGCCTGTATCATCCAAAATATATTTTCTATTTTATCCAAGAGTCCTTTTGGATCCTCCACCTTCACTCCAAAAAAATTGAGAGTACCCATCTTTATAAATTCGCCAACCCTTGTGTCCTTAGTAGACAAAGCACCATTCGCACCCCATTCAGCCTGAGCAGCGATTATCTCAGAAATAACATGAATAGACTTATGAAATTCTGCATTAGTTACCTTTCCTTAAGGATAAATAGTAGCAACCATTGATCTCCAGAACTATCAGAGATAGGACTGCGAGATAGGAGATAAACCCTAAAAGCAGGATAAACCCCTTTAGCATTACCCCCATATGGGATAAAAGAAATTTCTTGAATTCTTGATCTATGAGGCATGATTTGAAAGTTGAAATAACAAGGATTAGAGAAGATTCCAAGACTAAGACTCCAAACCTAAAAATTGAATACCAAGAAAGTGAAACATTCCGAAATGCATTGTAGTCTCTCCCTTATGAGTATGGCACGCTATATACCCCTAAAAGACACTCTAATTGACCCATATTTGTAGACTCCCATTAGAACATGAACTTGGTTTAGATACCAAGTTGACATGACCCAATTGGGGGACTTGTCGAAATGAGCTTCCTAAGTCTGATCGGGACTAGAGATATAACACTCGTGCTTTTTCTTAGCTTGAAAATCATCTCAACGATGTTAGAACTTGCTTTGAAATAAGAATTCATTCTTATACGTGTGATATTTCCATAATTTTCACTTCCTATCATGTGGAAAATTGAATAAGATTTCCATCAATATATAATCCGCCCAAATCCGACACCCGGGCGAAGAGTTAGACCTTTTTAGTGAGACAGTATTTGACCTGAGCCTTCAGCGCGTCGCGGAGATAGTTCAAATGGTAATTTTTAAATTTTCAATTTTTCTCCGCGGTACTGGTGTGTCGCACAAAACTTCCAGGTCGTAGACAAGGTGGAAACGCGATAGCTCTGCATCGCACCACCGTGCAGTTTCCCAATTATTAATTTCCAGTGACACGGCGTGATAACGCCGCATCGCCCCAAGGGACCAATTTGGAAAATTTTACTAAAAATTTAAATTACATGTACAGGGTTAAAAGGGTCCATTTTCCCCCCTATATAAGCTTCCAAACACGGGATTTAGCCCTTATTCATCCAAAATATTGATGTTTTTCTCAAGTACTCTCAAGAACTCAAGCTAGGGTTTTCATAAAAGGTCCAATTTAAAAAAGGTTTCACCATCAATCTTCACAAAATCATGAACTAAGATACACATAGTGTTCATTCATGGACTCTTTTCATCCATGAAGTTCAAGAATCCCTTTTCAACTACAAGTTATGGATTTTCTTCATGTGTTCATGCTTTGTATGTTCTCTTTCATGTTGATAAATGAGGAATTGATTTCTATTCCTTGATTTGATGATAAATTCCATGTGGGTTGATTAGTATTGACAAAGATTTATGAAATCTCATGACTAAAAACCTAGTATGATGAAATTTGAATTGAACCATGATGTTTAATTGTTATACCATGGTGTTTACATTTACCATGCTTGTCATATGTTTGATTAACTGCCTAGATGAAGGAATATTGTCTAACTAGCATGATATCATGAAATCCCCATGTATGTACAATATCATGCCTATTACATGTTTGATGAAATGATTCTATGAATGTAGTATGTATTACGATGCTAGTCAAGTCTTCAAGTAAATCATGCTATGTCAGTTCCCTTCTATCGAGTCCTGGGGGTACTTGTACCCAAAATATTAGCTGTGTAACTAGATCCATGTCATGTTTTCATGATACTCTAAGTCAAACTATGAATTCTTAGACTTCAGATAGTCTTATGACTCAGGAAAATTTTCCATGATCTCATGACTCTGTTAGTTGTTAGATATCAGTAGTATTCTGTCAGCCACGGAAATTCAGTACCTCAGTCCATGCTCAGTTCAGTTCAGTAAATCATGTCTAGCGTCTATTCAGATGGGAGTAGGAATTAGCACCGAGTGAACCCAAGGATGGGGAATCACCTGTTATATGAGGGTGTGATTCCTAGAACCAATCCTTGCATTCCAGAACTATATAGCCACCATAGGTTAAGACATTGTAGCATGCTATATAAGGGTAGATGAGGTGGCTTACTGTTATGTGAGGATTCACACCGTTCTTACTAGAGTTACCTATTATATTAGGGTTACTCACATGTTGTCCTTACCAGTGGCACGGTATTGACAACCTTCCAATCAGGACATAGATTAGACCCTATCTCAGCTATTATAGCACATTTGGGGCATGTCAGTTAGATTCTACTTCCTACAGTTTCATTTTACAGAATTAGGACTGTCAGATATAGTCAATCAGTCTCAGTAATAGAACTTAGATACTTTTTTAGATTTCAAGACTATCAGATATAGTCAACTCAGATACAGTACGAAACTCAGATAGTTCCATCAGATTCAGGACTGTCAGTTACAGTCACCCACATTATCAGTTATACTCAGATACAGTAATTCATGTTACCAATCATACCATGTTATCAATATTCAGATTCAGTAATCACAATATCAGATTGTTAGCTATAGTTACGTAAATATGTATTCATTCTCACGTTCATGTTAGACAGTCAGTTAGCATTAGCATGCTTGTGAACCCTTGCATTTAGCCTACCTCAATGTATACTTGATACATATGTACTGATGCATTCGCGCTATGGTGCTTTCTTTTTATGTTACACCAAAGGTTTAGAGATACGAGTTCCAGATCAGTAGTAGATTCCAGATTCAACAATCAGAGTAGAAGTGAGTCCTCATCCTTCGTGGACATAATAATTTTTTAGTATCTTATTGATTAGCTTATTAGTTGGAGTTAGTTGGGAACATGTCCCATCAACTCCTTATTCAAATTCTTCAGATAGTAGAGGATTTTAGTACAGATGCGGACTAGATTCAGACTAACATATTTTAGACTTGAGTTTTGTTTTGGGTATTCTATTACCCCACACAGATGTTATGTTATTCAGTTATATTTCATGATCGAACCTTATGGCCTTTCAGTGCATGTTTCACATTATTATGTTATCTTATGCAGTATACAGGTACAGATATCAGTCATGGGTTAGATTGTGATCCTTCGGGGTCATGAGCACCGTGTAGCGTTCTGGTTCAGCAAATCAGGTCGTTACAAGAGACCAACCCCGTTACCTAACCCAAACTCCGGCCTCCTGCCCTGAGTAGGCTGAATTTTCGATCATGTAACAAGATAGGTGTAACAGCTCACATGAAGACTCTGGGATAGTATAACAATCGTGATCGACCCAACCGAGTCCATCTATATCATACTAACAATCCAACCATACAAAACCAATACTTACATAAGGGCCATAAACCAGGCCATAACCAAAGATGATCCAAAACATATAATTAATCCCAAAATAAAATACGATGGAACAACCAACAATATTGTCCAATGATGTCAGCCTTTCAGCTTATTCCAATGCCAAAATCGACTCCAATATCGATCCTACCCATTCCAACCCATAGAAGTACCATAAAGGCTCTAACTAAAAGAGTAATAAAATCCAGTTGGGACAGGCTCCCTGCCATGGCCAAAACCAATATCCAAAATAAACCATAACATGATATGGAGCCTTTCAAAAGGATGGAAGCTTCACACTTCAGTTCAAATATTGATCCCCAAGTTAATCACTATGTAAGAAGAGTAGAATGGTCAGTTATGCATAGTATAGGTATACAACCGCCAGTAGATAGGTTAGCAGGTGAACGCTGCCATAATCTTTTGATAAGGATAAAATAATGTCATTTATAAAACCAAGTAAAACCATCCATACGCAAACAACCATACATACATATATATATAACCATGCCGAAAAAGGGGACCGAGTTTAGCATACCTTTAAAACCTATACATGGGCCTTGTAGCTTTGTCATCCTAAACCACCTACGGGCTATATAGGTTCAGCTACCCCTGCTGAGAGGGCCATAATGTGTAAATTCGCATGACCAGGGACGAAATCTTGGTCTGACTAGTACATCCCCTAAAATATAGTGTGAAATCATGCACACGGTTACCAAGACCAATCTCACATTGTTAACTATGAGTTTCTAGTCTTGGTTCTCTCGGGGCCTCCACTTACCACAGCTTTGCTACACATCCCGCCATTATTGCCCAATTAAAACCATTACCAAGAAACCAAAAAATCTATTTACCATTTATTAACCAAGGCAATTTAGTGGTGGTATCATCATACCGATCGTACTTGCAAGTACTGTCCATAGCCAACCACATATTGGTTTAAGGGTACTTTCAAGTGCCCTTCAATTTACCATATTAAACCAATTGGGGGATTCCATGTACCCCTCAAGCATAAATATTTAGCCATTTACCTTTCCAAGTCATTTAAACCATGAAAATTCCTTTACCATGTTTTAAAACAAGCAAGAGTTCCGTTAAAAGAACTCAATGCAATCAAAAAATTACTATAGGCATTTTGTCAAACACACTAGGGGAAGAATATAACCAAATCCAATTCCAATTACAATTAAACCATTCCTGTGTAATACAAAACCACCATTAATTCATATAAGGCATAATTAAAACCATGGAAAACCATAACCAACAATTTAATATCAAAACCCCAATTCATATTTGTGAACCAAAATCATACGGTCAATGAAATCATGAAAACATTCATAAAACCATGTCTTTAGAGAGAATTATCAATGTTGGAAGAGAGAATGACTTAAATCAAGATGATAATGGAAAGAAATCACCAAGAAATACCCCAAACCAATCCTCTATTTGAAACCCTAGTTTCCCTTGCTCAAAGGCTTTTGAGAGAATTATATAGTTCTTAGAAGAGTTTCTAAGTGTTAATGAATCGAATAATAGGGTTAATAACCTCCCAAGTAGATTAGAAGTCATGGTACCTTATTTGGATAAGTGGAGAAATGTAAAGAATATCCCTACTAAAGTTGAACAAAAATCCCATCATAGGGGTACGACTGACCCCCATGAGTCGTACCCTCCAATACGAGTGGTACCCTTCACTCGTATCCTAGCCTCATCCTTTGGATCCTATCCTAGCCTCATCCTTTGGATCCAACACTATCCAGCTAAGACTTATCAAACCAAGTCGTATCCAAAGCATAATATCCATACCCTTCATCCGTATCCCTGGCAAATTCAAACCCAAGGAACGTTTAGACACTATCCACCATACGAGTTATGGGTGTGACTCGTACCCTGGCTTACGACTCATGCTGAGCCACTCGTGATTAGATCCAACCTAAGTAACCAAGTCTAAGACTAATTTAAGGAACCAAACAATCCATAACCACCGATATGACTCATAACCGTAAGCCGTATCCATTCTAGTAATAAAAATCCAATCCACAAACCAGCATTGGTCGGCATATGACTGGACCATACCATTTATACCACAATATATGGCTCATACCCTCGAGTCGTATTAGATCCAAAGACCAGAATTCTAGGAAATTTTCTAAGGTCCCAAAATAAATATGTTTCAGAAACTAATCCCACGACCTGGTATAATTGATACAAAAGCATCTAAGTATAACAATAATAGGAATATAACCCAAGAATCTTAAAAAGTAAGTCAATACATCTTTCTCAATTAAAAAAGACTGAATCAAAGATAGAGGGAAATAGGTGACTCAAAACCCTAAGAGCTCATACTATCTCCAAAATATCAACACCACATAACTCAACTAAATGGTGGCATCTAGTACTCAAATATTACTAAAATGGTACAGAAGTGTTTTATGAGTACCAAAATAATGGGTACCCAGTAGGCATCACTTGTCGACTAATCTAAGTTATGATATATAAATCATATAGTGAAAGATCAACATATCAAAGTCAAGTTACAAAATCAAACCTAAATCATCTTCGTCTTCACTGTATATATAATAAGTGATCAAATTGGTACAATAATAACATAACACATCATTATGTACAATATCATTGTGCATAAAAAAATAAATGACTCAAAATCATAAAGTAATACAAGTACAGTAACAAGCAACACAACTACAAACTTGGCGCCCATACACCAACTAGTTCATAAAGTAATGGAACCCATCACGGCGTCCTATACCACCGGAGAGTACACCTAAGGAAATAATAACAACATATTAACCATTAGCATCACCAAATCTCAACATTATTCAATCATATTCTACATTTATCAGCAATCGGATATGTTACCAAACCTCTATTAGATAATTAACAGTGACTATAGATTCAAGTCCATACTATTACCATCATTGTCCACATATCATCCATATCTGCTAACTACTATATTTTAGCCAACCAAAGGTCATTAATAGTCCATGAAATCTCTAGCCATCAAGTAATATATTCATTAAGTAGACAACTAGTCAACATAAAGTTTATTATAATAGCCAATATATCTTAACTAACCCTTAATTGGTACTAGCATTTTGTACCAGGTGAATCCTCAATTTACAACTAGTTCCCACTTATTCACTAGTCTTGATGCAATATTAAACCATAGTTGTTACAACTATCTACTTATCATTTCTCATTAACCACTCCATTTAATAATTATTTAACACTAGTGATCTATAACAGACACCCTAAGGTCGACGTTATACTCTCATTTTGCACACGGGGTTACACGTATAAAAGCATGTATATATTTGCCACACATAGGGCTAGCCATAATTCGAACCAGTAGGTGCACTCATAGGCACACCAAAAGTATCTGCGGGCCTTGCCGAGTATCATCATCACATCAATATATCCTCTGTCCTTGCTGGGAATCGTCATCAAATCACTCTATCCTCCGGACTTGTTGGGCATAGAATGAGTAAGATCGTTGTCCAAAGCCAGAAATAGTAGTCTAGTTAATGATTAAAAAAATAACATAGTCATGGGATTAGTTAACAACAATTGCATAGCTATTCATAGCTTTATTGATAATTTGGCCTACAGCCATAAACATAATTTATAATGAAATTACAATAATTTATTTACCGAGGTTAGCCAATATACTCCCAAGGGCATTCTCTAAGTATTTAACAAACGTCTATGGTCTCTAATAAAAATACATCAGTCCAAGCTTTAGGTTGGTCAAGATCCCACTTCCAATTCCTTGAAATACATTTCATGTCTAGCTTTTAATCTATACTAAACTAAAGTATCTAAACAAAGTCTTAGATGTTTATCAGGCCACTCTAGTCCTAATGTAAAGATCTTTCTCAAGAACTACTCCTAACCCATCCATGGCAACTAGTACAATTCCACAAGTATAAGTTACTAGGGTCAATATACCCCTAATCCTGAGTGACAAGGTCACTCCCATCTAACTAAGGAAACTAGAGCATTCTCATGCTATCCATGAGACAATAAGTCCAATTAACTAAGGTTCTATCCTACAAGTCAAGCATTCCATACTATGAGTTCAAAGGAACTACATAATTCAACTAAACCAAGTGTTACCATTTACCGATCCAACACCTAGAACCCTTCCCAAATCTAACAAGATATCACAACTATACTATAACATAGTTCAATCTTACAGGAAGTAAGACTAACCTACCTCAAATCCAAAGAAAATTCACGAACCATTAAACTTTTGATTTTCCCTTTCAAGAAGCTTCTTTAAGGTGCCAAGCTATCAAAAACACAATCTACAAATCACTATGAGAACATTAATACCCATATGGCACCATTGTCCTTTGGGTACAAAAATAACACCCAAGTGGGTCCTATATATGGAAAACACAATTCTGAGGTCAACCCGATCTTCACATGCCATTAGGGGATCAAAACCCTCAAGAATCAAATAAAAACCAAGCTTATATGGGCTAAAATCATGCCCTCAAGCTAATTGGGGTTTTGGTCAAAAATTCAAGAAACTAAATCCTGAAAATGAAGGATTCCTACCTTAAATGCATTTTTAATCACAAATATATATGTTGATCAAACTTCTAACTTACCCACAAAAATCAATTTGAGGCTGACATCTTATTCTAGGGTTTATAGGGTCCAAAAAGAAGTGAGAAATATCCAAATCTTGTCTAAGA
This sequence comes from Capsicum annuum, assembly GCF_002878395.1. NCBI lineage: Eukaryota > Viridiplantae > Streptophyta > Magnoliopsida > Solanales > Solanaceae > Capsicum > Capsicum annuum. The sequence goes on along the minus strand of NC_061118.1, from coordinate 42,252,153 downwards.
GGGTTGTTTCAAATCACACCAGGCAATGAGGTATTGCATTTGCACTACATAGGGCTACAATTTCGCTCCCACAATTTCCCTTCGTGGGTCGCGATCGCCATGCTCCAGTGCCAGGAAGGTCAAAATTAGTTTTTAACCTCCGAAACTTATTCAGACTCTGATATTTGCAAAAAAATTATGTAACCCCATTAAATTCAACATTTCGGATACATTGGTGAGGTCAGATTTTCCATCCATGGTAATTTAGGCCACTTATGGGTCCCACTCTCATATCTTTTGATTTTTGAATTTCTAATCAATGAGTCAAACTGAGCTCGAGTTTAGTAGGACCGAAACCAAAGGTTTATTTAGCCTAAAATTGATATTACAGAGCTACTGGCACAGTCAAAATTTTCATTCGAGATTGTTCTATTGATGTTTTTGCTCAGAGGGCATTATGAACCAACGAAGACTGCTAAATGGGAAATTGGTTTTAAATAATAAATGAACTTCCTGGTAACCAAACTATCAGTTCCAAAAAGTCATAAATGACTTGGGATAGCTATAAAAAAGCTCTAACGATGAAAATAAGCAAAAGTATGGAAAATGACCAGAAGGGTAATTACAACATCCACAACTAAGGAACTTTCGTCCCAAAAAGTTAAAGATAAAGAAGTACCTAAAGTCTCAAATAGGTGAGGATACTAAGGCTAAATCTTGCTCTCAATCTCCCAAGTGGCCTCTTTCACTGGGTGGTGCCTCCACTAAACATTAGGTATAGGAATATCTCTGGTCCATAATCGCCTCACATCACTAGCCAAAATCTGTACGGGCTCCTCCACAAAGGACAAGTGCTCATCTAACTTAACTGAGTCTCATCTAAGCACATGAAACGGATCAAAATATATCGCAACAACATAGAGACATGGAAAACTTAATGAACAATGGAAAATCTAGAGTAAGGATAACTTATAAGCTACCTACCCAACTACACAGAGAATCTCAACAGAGCTAATATATCGAAGACTGAGCTTACCCTTCCTTCCAAACCTTATTATACTTTTCATTAGCAAAATACCTTAGAAATATGTGATCACTGATTCCAAATCTCAAAGAACAAAGCCTATGGTCTATATAGGCCTTCTGCCTACTCTGGGATATTCTCAGCCTATCCTGAATTACCCTAACTCTATCCAACAAATCCTACATTAAATCAGTGCCACAAGGTCTCACCTTAGAAGTCTCAAACCATCCAACTGAACAACGACTCCTGCTAACATAAAATGCCTCATAAGGAACCATATCATTACTCCAATGCTAGCTATTATTATATGCGAACTCTGCTACTACTAAGTATTGATCCCACTGACCTCCAAAATCCATAACACAAGCTCAGAGCATATCCTCGAGCACCTAAATAGTCTACTCAGACTGACCATCAATCTGTGGGTGAAAGGTTTTACTCAAATCCACTCAAGTACCCAACTCTTCTTGGAATGCTCTCCAAAACCCCTAAGTAAACAAAAAACCTTAGTCTTATATCATTGAAATGGGCACCCCATGCAAATGGACTATATCCTGAACATAGATATAGGTTAATCTCTTAACACTGAAGGTCATCTAAATAGGAATGAAATATGCCGACTTGGTCAAATGATCCACAATAAACCAAATTCTATCAAAGCCACGAGAAGTATGAGGCAAACTACAAATAAAGTCCATAGTAAAATGCACCTATTTCCACTCGAGAATGGGTGATCTCTGAGTCAAACCACTAGGACATTGATGCTCTTCCTTAACCTTCTAACAACATAAGGAATGAGCTACAAAGTCTACTACATCTCTCTTCATGTTGTCCCACTAATAATGTTGTCTTATATCTTTATACATATTGGATATACTGGTATGAATAAAATATCTAGAGCTGTGAGTCTCGTATAAAATCAACCAAGTTAAGTCTCTAATTTGAGGAATACAAATACCGCCATGAAATCTCAAAACACCCTAAGAATCGATAGTGTGCCTCTCAAAGTCACCACTCACCACCTCATAATGAATGAAACAAAGCTTTCAATCCTTATACTAATGATCACAAATTTGCCCAAATAGTGAGGACCTCGCCTCCACACTAGCAAAAATCCTCTTAGGATCTTAAATATCAAGGTAAAGCATCAAATTGGCTAAGGATAGAATATCCCATGCCAAGGTCCTCTGAGAAACTTATATACAAGCAAAGATAGCCATACTCACTACCCTACGACTCCAGGTATCAGCTACCAGATTAACCTAACTAGGATGACATGAAATGGAAATATCATAGTCCTTTAGCAACTCCATCCACCTATGTTGTCACGTATTAAGCTCTCACTAGGTCATAAGATGCTGAAGACTATGATGATCAGTGAAAATCTCACAATGCACCACATACAAGTTATTCCTCCAAATCTTGAGTGTGGAAACTATCGCTTCCGACTCCAAATCATAAGTGGGGTAGTTGCGCTTATGTACCTTAAGATGTCTAGAAGCATAAGTAATTTTACAACCCTACGCCATCAAAACACAACCAAGACCAACCTAGAAGCATCACAAAACATAGTGAATCTGTCGCCCTCAACTGCAAGAACTAATATAATAGCTAAAATAAGAAAGTTCTTGATCTTTAAAAAGCTAGACTCACACACCACGGACCATCAAAAAGGAACTTCCTTCCTAGTCAATCTTGTTAATGGGGCTAAAATAATTGCCAAAGCCTCAACAAAAAATCTATAATAACTAGCCAAACTAACAAAACTACGAACCTCAATCGGAGACGTAGGCCTAGCCCAATCACGAATCGCCTTAATCATAACTAGGTCTACCATAATACCAGCCTTAGACACCACATGTCCAAGGAATGTCGCAACTAAAGCCAAAACTCACACTTGGAGAACTCTGGAGCATAATCCTCAAATATTGTCCATGCTCCTCACTACTCCTTAAATACAATAGGATGTCATCAATGAACACAATAACAAAGGAATCTAGATAGGGTCTGAACACATAGTTCATCAAATTCATGAATGCGGATAGGGCATTAGTCAACCCAAAAAACATCACTTAAAACTCATAATGACCATAATAGGTCCTGAAAGCATTCTTATAGATATCTTCAACCAAAAATTTTAAATTGATGGTAACCAGACCTCAAATCAATTTTAGAAAACATGGCTGCAGCCTGAAGCTAGTCAAACAAATCATGAATGTGAGTCATAGGATAATGGTTCTTCATCATCACCTTATTAAACTGCCTATAATCAATGCACATACATATAAAACCATCATTCTTCTTAGTAAATAGTACAAGAGCTCCCTATGAGAAAACACTCGATCTAATGAAACCTTTACTAAGAAGATCCTGAATCTAAGAATTCAACTTCTTAAGCTTGACATAATCCATAAGGTAAGATGCCATAAAAATTTGTTGAGTTCTAGTCTCGAGGTTAATAGCAAACTCAATCTTATGAATAGGGGAAATACCAAGTAGTCGGTGGGAACATATACAAAGACTTACAAACAACAAGCATAGAGTTAAGCAACAAACTCTCCACATAGGTATCAAAAATATAAGTGAGATAAGACTCGCAACTCCTTGAAATAAGTCTCCTAGAACGGACATAAGAGATGATTCCCATTTTCTCACGGCTAACTACTTCCTACCACAATACTATGGGTACACCAGGAATGGCTAAGGTTATGATCTTGGAAAAATAATCCATGACCGAATAATAGTGGGATAACAAGTCCATGCCTAGAATTACATCAAAATCAAGTATATCTATAATAATAAGATCAACAAAAGTATCAAAATCACTAATTGTCACAACACATGATCTGAATACTCAATCCACTACTAAAGAATCACCCACATGGGTAGATACCTTAAAGACACAGATAATAAATCACTAGTAAACTCCCACCATGGTTCATAATATGTAGATATATAGGAACAACTAGGTCTCAGATCAAATAAAGCAAAAGCTGACCTGCGACACGCAAAAATCATACGTGTAAAAAAACATCCGAAGTCTCAGCCTCATGTCTTGTAGTTATTGGATATAACTGAATATGCTCACCACCTAGCTAGGCACCTAAACGACCTTCTCTCCTACCTGCCTGATTACCACTTCGAGCACCCTGATAACCTTCTTTTTTACCATGAGAACTACTTCTACATATGGGGTAAACTACTCTAATATGGGAAAAATGCTGGGCTAATATAATTGTTGCCCCATGACTAGGGGATTAACTACTCTAATATGGGAAGAATGTTGGGCTGATACAATTACTACCCCATGACTAGGGTAATCCCCTAAATAACGACTAGGAAGTCCACAAGTAAAAATCTAAATGTGAGCAGAACCAAAACCAACTGATTTGGATAACCAAGAATAACCACCATGTCTAGTATAACCTAAAAATACACCCCTCAAAAATTGATCATCTCCGTTACCAGGGTGACCACTAGTACTAGGCCAACCTCCGTTAGTAATTTTATGAACTTCCTCAAATGGCCAACTAGGATAACTTTAATGCTGAAAAGATGGATATTAAAAATACCCAACATGGGAACTACCACCTCCAAGTTGGGAACTATAACTGCTCTCATAAAATTTGCCCTAAAACCTATACCTCTTATCATGGCTCTGTAACTCTCATGGTGCATCTCTTCCATCACCCTTGCATTATCTAAAACGTCAGTAAAGGTTTTACCTATAACAATTAGACTCTAAGTAGCCATACAAATAGGGAGTCTCAACCTTCTAACAAAGCAGCAAACTCTTTCATACTTAGTATCCAAAATAAAACTCACTTGTGTGGCCAACTCATGGAAATGGGCCTCATATTGAGCAACTATCATAACTCCTTGCTCTAATCTAGAGAACTAATCCCTTAGTCAATATCTAAGGCTGTACAATATAAACTTCTCCAATAACATCCCAAAGAACTAAGCTCATGACAAGGGATAAGATCCAACTAGTCTAGAATCTAGAAAACTTCTCATCCAATGGCAAGTAGACAAATCCAACTAAAATGTGGTATAATCCATACCATGTGTCTCAACCAAGTTTAAACCATGAATCCTATCCTCACAAGCAGTCGGAAACTCATATACATCTTTACTTGGAGAACAAAAAAATCTAGGTAGAGCAAACCTGAATAACCTACCCAACTTCATTTTCTTCTCAAAAGACATAGAAGGTTGGGTCACAACTTGCTATATAGCTGTCGACTGAATGACTGTCGGTGTAGGAGGAACCTCAACTCTAAGAGTCATAGACCCTACCTTAGTAGCACATTGATCAGTACAATGTGCACCATCAAGTGACAAACCACCAAAAATACCCAATAGCTAATCCAAGGCATCTCTGAGTAATACTGAAGTAATTAACCCTAGTGGAGCATAGGCTGGTCCTTAGCCCACCGCTGGCTATGGCAGAGGAATGTCTAGCTCAGGTGTAAGAATAGGGTTTGGAAAAGGTGGTCTATCCTGGTCCCTAGCTGGGTACACATCACATGTCTTTCCTTGACCTTTAGGTCATCTAAGAACATGAATAGGATTCCTGAGCTTCGTCTTGAGACCCTTATCTCTCTTAGAGGTAACATATGTCTTGGGCATCTATGAAAGAGTAAGGTCAAGGAAATATTATACAAACCAACTCATACTCTTACCATGATATAAGTGAAAGAAGTGAAGGACTCCGAATAATGTCCTATAGCCTTCTAAAGATAGGAAATGGATGTCAATACTCCTATCCGAAGAACTCTATTAGACATTTGATCATGTACCAATAATACCAATGAAACCTAGGCTCTAATACAAATATGTCATGACCTGATGTACAAGTCACAATGGCACCTACTCTAACCAACCTATAGGGAAGCCAATATATGAACCCGGAGCTAACGCAATAGGTTACATAGGTAGGAAATGCCCAACTAGGGAAAAAATCAATAAAGACAAGGTATACATAAATAGTCTTCTAATATAACTAGATAACCAAACACAAAAACCAATCCTCACTATATATTATAAATAATTAAATTTACACAATAATAATATAACTCATAATTTTATACAGTACCATCTTGCATAAGAAATAAATGACTCAAAATAATAATGAAATACAAGTACAGTCACAAGCAACACAAGTTAAAAATTGGTGCCCATATGCCAACTAGTGCATTAAATAAAGGTACCCATCATTGTGTCCCAAACCACCGAAGAGTATACCCAAGGAAACAATAATAATATATTAACCATCTACATAACAAAATCTAAACATTATTCAACCATATTTCGCATTTATCATCAATTGAACATATTACCAAACTGATCACTCTTAACTTACTCTATAATTTATAGGAAAGAAGATCATTATAAAATATAATAACTCAATGTATGTTGTGGTCGAATCCTTAAGGAGTGAATCTAGTATTGAAATCCTATGGTTTTTGAAAGCATCTCAGTTAATACCTATAGTGCATAAATTAAGATTTGGGAGGGAGAGGGTATGGTTTGGAAAGGTTGTTTTAGTAAAATTTACTCAAACTACCAATTAAAGTCAATAAATGTGGATTAGATTTCAATGTCTTCCTAGGGGAAAATAATGCATGGGTTCATGATAATCAAATGCAAATTCTCATTAATGACTATATGGGTAAGCTAAGTTAGGGGTTTTGATGCTAGTTTTTCAACTAAGCACCAAATATATAACCCATGGAGCCTTTCGGATACCCTATGGGTGTGGCAAATACATCCACCCAAAACCTCAATTAGGCATCCCTATTTCTAGGTAGATTCCCAAGACCTAGGAAATTCTTAATCCACCCTTATTTCTAAGATAATAAAAAGTGAATAAGCTATAACTAACTATTGTTCACTAACACCTTGTCACCCATATCCCTCTTTCAAGGATAGTATAGGATCCATAAGTAAATCATATCCCTCTTTAAAGGATGATGTGAGATTTAGGGAATTTGGGATTTTTACCAACAAATTCCCATTCAACAAGAAAACATTAGTGAAACTGAACATCATTAACCAAGAATCTACACTAATAATTTAAACCTACACATATTTTTACCCTATTCCAACATAACCCCAAGATATATATTTATCTACTCAAGAAGTTACGGAAAAAGAAATATACCAAAATGATCATTCAATGATTCCATAGAAGATGTAAACAAGAGTACACTTTAATTGGACTTTAGGTTCAGCTAAACTCAATTGGAAAATCGACCACAATATTCTTTCCCAAATTAGTAGGGTTTTACAAATCCAAAACTTTAAAAACTAGTTGGAGATATCTCAAAAATGAAAATGTTTTTGCCCTATAGAAAATTGGAGCAAGTTGTGGGAAATGAAAAATCTGCCCTTGGGCTATTTTTGCTTACTCAGAATCGCCGGATCTTGATAACAATTGCGGATCCCGTGATTGCGGCAAGCCCATCACGATCTACATATTTTAATCTTGACTTGTTGTGATAACGGGCCTCAAACCATGATCGTGGTAATGAGGGTTAGTTCCTGCTCAGGGCTTTTTCTAGCTTTTGTACTAACTCTTCCCTTTTACATCTCTTTTCAACTTATTTCACTTCTTTTATTTCCATCAACTGTATGCCTGGAAAACATGGGAATTATTGCATTCTAATGATAAATTATTCTCATTGACACCTTTAAATCATAGTAGTGTGCATAGTTTTGGATTTATATGAGTGATAAATTTACAACTCATCAAACCCCCCAACTTAAACCTTTGCTTCTGTTGAAGAAACACTATATGTTACTCAATGAGACTATGAAATTGTATGCCCATTTATATGACGAAATGATGACAATGAATTTGATCTAGATTAATACCAACAAGTAGCTTTGAAGCATGGATAAAGCTATTCTCATTACTCCCTTCAACGTGAAAGACAATTTTCAAGCATGCAAACGACTTTAAAGAACAATCAATACAACTTTTACCAACTCTCTACAAGTGACTCCGTATAGATAGCAACTCAAATATACTCCTTTACCTAATTTTTTGAGATGACAATTTCACCCGCCTCAATTAATCTACATGCCTCCTCACGGGAAGTAAATCCAACACACCAAATTATCTATTATGCAACATGGGATTTAAGTGCAAACACTCACTTTCACAAATACTCACTCAATGCTAACGAGTACCATACCATATGATTTCCCTTATTTTCAAATGCCACTATAATTAATACACTTTGTTGGAGATCTCAAAGGGTTTTTTTAAGCTTGTAATTTTCGTTTGTGAAAGGGTGTGATATCAATTGGGTACAAAGTGACTAAACCCTTCTTGAACATATACATCACACCATTTAACCAATATTTTGACCATGGACCATTTCATTTGTTTCCTGAATTCACACATGCCTACTTTTGCTAACTTGAATTACGTATCTCTTTGAGAGCATTTCCTTTTTGACTATTTCTTTTTCAACCCATGTTATTCCTTCTTTTGTTGATTTCTTTCTTTCTCACTTTTTTATTTTCTATCTTTGCTTAGCTTTTAAGGCATCCACTTGCAATATCATGGCCTAAGGTCACTTTTTCAAAAACTTACCACCCCCAACTTAGGGATTTGGACTCAAGTTTAATTTTTCTAGTAAAGGAGAGTAGGATTCAAAAGAAAGATAAAGTTCAAATGGTTTAAAGCATGCAATATGGTTGCAAAAGAAAGGCTTGAAGTCTCAAAATGGGGAACTAGCGATACTATTTTATGTATTCATAGTCTATTTAGGCTAAAGTAGTTCCCATGTTCACAAACAAGGCCTAAGATCAATTAACCAAACAAGAATAATCATAGATCGTCTTGAGAGAATAAAGGAGAAAGTTCTTGATGATACAATTATGCATAAGAGATACACAATTACGCTTACCGCACATGGTGTGCAAACTTTTCAAGGAGGCTCAATTGCATTACCTGCTAAAGATAAAAGGAAGTATTTTCAATGAACTACAAATTAAAGACTTTAGAGTCACAAAAAGAGATAAAGTACTGTTACAAAATTATTCACAGTCATGTCCTTGGATTTCAAATATTTTTGGACAAAGCAGGGTGTTTACTTTGCATTTGCACCACACGAATTTTCTATTGATGGCAGAAAACCAAGCCATCATCTTATATTTTGGCTCTTATGAGGGCAAGCCATATGGCTACAGATTAGTGGTGAATTTACCGCTAATTTACATTTATTATTCATGTACAATACTATGATTTGAAGATATAAATGAGAGAATATTATTATTAAATGCAGTTATTTCTACATTTTGAAGGAAAATAGATGATGATATAGAAGGACATGAAATAGAGATGAAAATGAACATAGAGGACAAGAAAAGTGTATGACTGAATGACCATGTACAGAACGAGGATCAGTTACTGTGATTATGGTCTGAGGGCTATGATCACGGATAAACAACAAAGTCAGCAACCGCGATCGCGTATATCTACCCATCGTTACAATAGCCACAATCGCAACAAATCTCATGTGATCACAGCAATAGGGCATTAGACCCAGGGGTAGTTCTATAATTTTCTGCAGCCAACCCCAAATCACTTAAAAACCTAAAACCCTTTCCCATTTTTTTTATTCTAGATTCTTGGATCATTTTTAATTTGAAGTTGAAACCCTGAATTAGGAAAGAATTTCAATTTTATTTAGAGACATTGAATTTAGTAATTTCTTAAAGAATGGATTCTTTCCACAACCTTTTTGGTATATTTTTATTTCCTTTCATCATAAGTAGATAAATTTTATTATCTTGGGTTATGTTTAACTAAGATTTATTTGTTTATGGGTTGTGATGTATTTTTGTATATGCTAGTTGATTGATGATGGGTTCTACTATTGCTTTATTATATTGGTTGGGATTTGTGGGTGAAAACCCCAAATATCCAAAAATGGGTTTGTGGGTGAAAACCCCAAACTCATGAAAGCTCAAACCATCCTTAAAAGAAAGGTTTACATAAACTTTTGGAACCTACATCATCCTTGAAAGAGTGATGTGGGAACCTAGGAAATAGTAGATAATTATTGGGTTTAGTTTGCTAATTTTCACTATCTTAGACATAAGGATGATTATGAGGTTGACTATACCTTTGGTATTATCCTAGAAATAGGGATACACAATTGAGGTTTTGGGTGGATTTAATTGACACACACGTGACGTACTCGAAAGGGTCAATGAGTAACATCTTTAAGACTTTATTAACAAACTAGTATTTGGAGACTTCATTAATAAATTTAGGGATATGGAGTCAAGTTTAATTTTTCTAGTAAAGGAGGGTAGGATTCAAAAGAAAGATAAAGTTCAAATGGTTCAAAGCTTGTAATGTGGTTGCAAAAGAAAGGATTGAAGGCTCAAAATGGGGAACTAGAGATACTATTTTATGTATTCAAAGTCTATTTAGGCTAAAGTAGGTTCCCATGTTCACAAAGAAGGCCTAAGATCATTTCTCCAAACAAGAATATTCATAGATCATCTTGAGAGACTAAGGGAGGAAGTTCTTGATGATACAATTATGCATAAGATATACACAATTACGCTTACCGTACATAGCATGCAAACTTTTCAAGAAGGCTCAATTACATTACCTACTAAAGACAAAAGGAAGTATTTTCAATGTACTACAAATTAAAGACTTTAGAGTCACAAAAACAGATGAAGTATTGTTATAAAATTATTCACGCTCATGTCCTTGGATTTCAAATATTTTTGGACTGAGGAGGGTGTTTACTTTCCATTTGCACTAGACAAATTTTCTATTGATGGCACCAAACCAAGCCATCATCTTGTATTTTGGCTCTTATGAGGGCAAATAATATGGCTACTGATCAGTGGTGAATTTACCGCTCATTTGCATTTATCATTCATGTACAGTACTATGATTTTAAGACATAAATGAGACAATATTATTCGTAAATGCACTAATTTCCACATTTTGAAGGCATACAGGTGATGAAATAGAAGGATGTGAAATTTAGATGAAAATGAACAAAGAGGACAAGAAAAGTGTACAACTGAATGACCATGTACAGAACGATGATTGGTTACTGCGATTGTTGTCTGAGGGCTGTGATCACGGATAGTTAAGAAGGCCAGCAACCGAGATTGTATGGATCTACCCATGGTTGCAGTAGCCACGATCGTAAAAAATCTGGTGTGATCGCAATAATATGGGATTAGACCCAGGGGTAGTTCTATAATTTTCCACAGCCGTCCCCAAATCACTTAAAAGCCTAAAACCCTTTCCCATTTTGGTCATTCTAGATTCTTGGAACATTTTGAATTTGAAGTTGAAACCTTGAATTAGGAAAGAATTGTAATTTTATTTGGAGACATTGAATTTAGTAATTTCTTAAATATTGGATGCTTTGCACAACCCTTATGGTATATATTCATTTCCTTTCATCATGAGTAGATAAATTTCATTGTCTTGGGTTATGTTGAACTAAGATGTAATTACTTGTCGGTTGTGATATATTTATGTTTATGCTAGTTGATTGATGATGGGTTCTACTATTGCTTGATTATATTGGTTGGGATTTGTGGGTGAAAACCCCAAATACCCAAAAATGGGTTTTTGGGTGAAAACCCCAAACTCTTGAAAGCTCAAACCATCCTTAAAAGAGGGGTTTGCATGAACTCTTAGAACCTACATCATCCTTGAAAGAGTGATATGGGAACCTAGGCAATAGTATACAATTATTGGGTTTAGTTTGCTAATTTTCACTATCTTAGACATAAGGATGATTAGGAGATCGATTTACCTTTGGTATCATCCTAGAAATGGAGATACCTAATTGAGGTTTTGGATGTATTTAATTGAAACACACGTTAGGTACTCGAAAGGGTCAATGATTGACATATTTAAGACTTTATTAATAAACTAGTATCAAGGACACTAGACATAGCCTACCCTATTGTTAGGATGCATACCAAATCTTTATATACCCATATCTAATTTGCCCTTAGGTTGATATAATCCCAAGATTTTCTCTATACCAAAGTTAAATTACAATTGTTGTGTAGTTTGTGATATTAAGTTACTATTGAAAAACACTCTCCCAGTACCCAAACCCCCTATTTTTAAATCATGCTTTCTATTTTACTTGCACTTTGAATGTTTATTTTGTAAGTGTTAAAACCCATAAGAATAGAATTCTAATTTCATTCCTTGTGGATTCGACTTCAATGAAAATTGGGATATTAATAAGGATCGTTCTTTACCAAATTGTATGGTATAGGTAAGAGTTATCAAAATTGTGCTATTACTGGGGAGAGAAATATATTTTTCACTTATGAGGTAGTGATTCTTACTTAGGGCATACCCCATAGTAGTGTATATTTATTTGGTTGTTGTTTTTGTTTCCTTCTAGGTAATTTTTGTAGCATAAATAGAACCATGAGTGACAATGGAAGTCAAGCCAGGGCTTTTGATGGCCCTCTTGATGATGAAGACCAATGATTTTGGTGGATCAAGGGCTATCTGTATCCCACCTACTCATGGGAATAGTGTTTTTCATGTCACAAGCGTCATGTTGCATATGCTACAAATGAAGGTAATTTTTGTGGGATAAGCCTATGAGGACCCCAACTTACATTTGAAGAATTTAATCAAAGTGTATGCACCCATTGATAATGTACACATCACCCTAGAGTCCACCCGACTATGTCTTTTCCTATTTTCTATAGCGGGAGAGGTAGTATTATGGCTTTGATCTTTTTTGGCCGGGTCTATCACTTCATAGGATGAACTCACTGCGGTCTTCCTTGAACGGCATTTTTCTCCATCCAAAATGCTCTAATTGCATAATGAGATCACAAACTTTAGGCAATTAAATGGAGAACCCTTATACAAAGTATGGGATAGGTTCAACGGAAAACTCATATAATATCCCAATCATGAGGTCCCAGAGATGATGCTTCTCCAAATCTTCTACCGAGTTCTTGATCCACTCAACAAAAGCATGGTAGACAATGCGGTGGAAGGCTCTATTGTGAAGCTAAGTAATCATACGGCTTCAAATTTTCTTGAGAAAGTTACCAAGTAAAATTAGGGAAGGCACACCTGGGATGCTGAAGTTCCCAATGGGTCTCCCACTACCTCCATGGTTGACAAAGAACAAAGAAAGATGGATGAGAAAAAGAGGAAAATATGGCAAAAATGATGACACAATTAGAGCTTTTGATAAAAAATGTGATGGTGCACCTATAAAGGCGGTAAATGTCATAGTATATATGGCCTATGATGAAGAATAGGCGAAGAAGCTTGATGAGGAGATTAAGTATTTGGCAAATTATTCTGGGGGTTTCCACCTAAGCTATCAAAAGCATGGGAATCGAGGTTGGATAAACTATGAATGTGATCTTGATTGGAGAGATAGAGATTGTGATTATGATCGGTATGTACCTCCTTATAACTAGGAGAAGAACAAAGATTGTAGCAATATTGACCCTGCCAAATATAAAACCAAAGATGTGTTGTCAAGGATTTTGATAAGAGTAGAAGGAATGGATAAATAGTCCGTGAAATAAAAAGCTATTTTTTTAAACTTAATCAAACCACGATGTACACTCTACCTCCATTAAATAATTAGAGACTCAAATTGGGATAATTTCCACCCAATTGAATACTAGGGAAAATGATGATCTTCCTAGTGACACTATTGTAAACCTGAAGAATGAAGCTCAAGTTTTAGCAATAGTCACTAAAAATAGAAAGGCCCTTAGTGATTTCTTGAAAGAAGATTTGGGTGGAATGATGCCTAAGGTTAAGTCAAAAGTAGTTCCACCACAATATCAAGAAGAAGATGATGAAAAGAAACTAGTGAAAGTTGATATAGAGGTGGTGAAAAATGAGAAACCACAAAGTGATGTGATTCCTACAATACAAGTCCCTCCCTCATTCCCTCAAAGGATTCAAAGAAAAGAGGAGGATGAGAAACTCAAGAAATTTATGGCTAAGCTTAGCAACTTCTCTATAAATATCCCATTGCTTGAAGCAATCCAAGAGATCCCGAGATATTCTAAGGTCATGAATAAGTTGATATCAAAAAAAAGCTCCTCGAAGGTGACATGATCAAAGTCACCTATGGTTGTAGTGCTATCATGAGTAGAAAAATTAAGGAAAAAAAGGAAAACACCTAAGATTTTACCATTCCTTGCACCATTGGAATGCATATATTTGTGAAATCTCTATGCGACCTTGGTGCAAATATAAACATCATGCTTTTTATCAAAAATCTTGATTTGACACACCAACTCTAACATCTCTGAGACTTTTAAAAGCGGATTGGTCTATCAAGTGGCTGGTCAGGATTTTGTTTGATATTATAGTAAAAGTAGACAAATTTATACTTCCGAAAGACTTTGTGGTTTTAGATTATGAAATGGACCAAGAGGTTCCCATCATTCTTATTCAACCTTTCTTATCCATCAAAAAGAGACATTGTTGACTTAGAGTTGGGTAAAATGAGCTTTAGAGTTCATGATGTTGAGGTCTCTTTTGAGTATGAAAAACAAAGAAATAACTCATGGAACTCCAAGTGATATCATTGATTGATATTAAAATAAAATAAGTCAATGAGATGGCCCTTAAGGACCTAACTTGAGAAAGAAGGAAGATGTCATGCCACGACGTAAACTAAGGCACTATGTGGGAGGCAACCCACAAATGCCATGAGAGTTAATCATATCATTTAGTTTTATTTTTTAGAGTAGATTTTATTGTTGTCAATTGAGTAACCCATGCATTTAAGGCATCATCGAGTGTGTTGGATGAGCTTGAGAAGGGAAAACTGTGAAATTTTTGCATGCTGAACTGAACAGGGGAAAATTTGTCCTAATATGAAATAAGCTAAACAAGGGAAAATAGCAGAGCAAAAATGCCCCCAATTACCTTGATCGCGGGAGATTTGTCACGATCGTGTTCACCCGCATGTCTGCAATCGCAGAACACTTACTGCGATCTCAGTCACATAAGTCATATAACTATTTCAACCCTTATTTCCTTCCAACACTTCCATCTCAACTTTCCCATCTAATTAGAAACAGTTCTAGCCAAGTTGTGAGTATTCCAACAGCACCCTTTCATCCCTCATTCATCACTTATCCGATAGGTTACTTAAAAATATACCTTAACTGTGGAAAATAGGCCATAGAATGCATGTTATAGGAAAGGCCTACAATTATGTTTTTCATGGTTAAATGCTTCATAAATTGTACTTGTGTGGTGTTTAACTCCTAGAATATTGTGTTCACATGAGTAGCAAAGTCTTGAGTACCAAAACTGTCTGTGAAATTGAGATAAATGAAGAGTACATATAAAGTGCTCAATAGGTTTCCTATATGAGTATTCACTAATGGTTTTTGTATTCTAGGGCAATAATCGAGTACCTAGAGGTCTTGTTCAACACTTTTAGTGTAAATCCTTATTATAGAACATGCTTTGGACATTGAAAAATTGGGTTAAAACTAGTCTTAGATAACATAATTTGGCAACATAATCGTAGCTTGTAGCCTGCGATTACAATAATCGAGGCAAATTTTCTGCCTGTGCCAAAAATTTTGCACTTCTAATTCTTGTCCAACACCACCAAGTAACCATCCAATGAGTTTTAGTGGATAACATGGCATAGTTTGTGCAAGAATATGACAATGATTGATGTTGTTGTGTTGTCTGTTATTTTTATAGGAGAATCTCATGGAGAAATACGACCATATCTGATTCATGACACCAAAGTTCCACATTCATTACTATGGTGATCTTTCAAGGCAAAAAGCTTCTTCTAGAGAGAGGAATATGCTTGGAGAATGAGTTGAAAAAGCTTCTAGCATTTTATGATAGGCTTGTGGCCACAGGGTGGTGGTATTTCACCCAGGATCCTTTCAAGGCTACTGAGAAATAGGTCTATTAATTTATGCCAACCTTGGTGTAGTGTCTTTCTCAGATCCATCCTACATCACTATCAAGATCCGAGGGAAAATGGTGAACTTTATAGTAAAGATAATCAATGCTATATATAGGCTCCCAAATGAAGACATAGGTGAGTTTAAAGAAAAAGGGTGTGAACCGGGAAGTTGATTGGCAGAAAGACTGTGCCCAGGGAAAGAAGTTTCATGGGAGGCAACAAAGAGTAACATCCATATGAATGACTTTACTGTTGAGGCTCGAATTTTATTGAACATCATATCCAGTCGATTCTTCCCTTGTACCCAAATGGCAGTAGTCCCAGATTTGTGGGCTTGGATTGTTGCTTGAATTTTACACGGCGTTCCTTTGGATGTTTGTTAGCTCGTGGTTTTTGAAATGAAATTATTCAAGAACCAAGGGGGGAATTATCTCTTATTTCCCTCTTTGATTACTAAACTTTTCAAGAAACTTGGGTTTGAGAAATACTCTGTAGATACTTGGGTGTGCCCTAGAACTTCTATCTATCCTTTAAAATTTTGAGGAGAGGGCACACCAGGAAAAAAAAACAAAAGGAAGATCAATTAGGGGATGTCGACATGTGAGAAGCTCTAGTCTTGTAGGACATCAACTACTGGGCCTCTTGAGGATATTTGAGTTGATATTATAGCCATTAAGGAAAATGTGTCAAGTCTACCCCAGGGGCCGAGGGAGCCCTCCACTACCCGTTATTTATATGTGTCCTGATCTGATTTTATAAAGTGTTGGGAGGGCTAAAAGAAGTAGGAGCTACCATTGCTAGGCTGGAATGACCCTATTCATTCTTTGTAGATTCACATCATGATATGTCGATAACACATGAGAAGATAGTAAAAAGGGAGAAGAACAGATATGAGTTCTTTAGAAAGATGCGAAAAGGGGTGAAGGACCTAAGAAATATCCTAAAACCCCATGATAGACTCCTCTCCTCCCAAGTGGAGAGTGATGATGAGGTGCCACCTGAGAAGTCTAATCCTGAGGATAATAATGATGATGTAGAGTTTACAAATGAAAGTAGTTCTTAAGACAGTTTTAGAGGGCACCTTTATCTTTTCTTATGTTTTATTATTTTTGCAGTGAGGACACTTCTAGCTACTTAGATGGGGGTGCCTATCTCTGTATTCATTTTATTTGGGCATGTATTATTGATATTTCTAGATGATTTTATGTTCTTTAGGATGATTTTTATTTTTATTTGGGCTATAGTATTTGGGCGCTCTAATGGTGCCCACATTTGCATAGATTAGTCATTTTGTTTCATTGTTAGTTTTTTTTGTTATCTTTCTTATTTTTGTGATGATATTTGATGAGCATTTCCCTATGATAGAGTGTGTGATGACATTTTTAAGGGAACAGCAATGTGATTGTGTTTTGAACCATGGATGTAGGGAAAATCTTAGTACCCATAGCATCAAGGTCATAAATGCAAGGGAAATCTGAGTACATGTGGAATTTTGGGATTTGGGATCGCACTTTTACCTATGGAAAAGTCTTAGTAAACATATAGTTTGCTCATGTAAAACGAAAAAAAAAGTCAGACAAAGGTTTATATTGGTTCCATATTTAGAAAATTGTGTGTGGTGCAAATTCAAAGAAAACAACTCCCTCCATCCAAAAAGTTTTCACAAAAAATTGAGGGCACGAACGTGAACAACTTCTTATCAACACTTTTTCTCTTATTGTGACTCCAAAAATTTTCTCTTGTAAAAATTGGTAGATACTCCATTTTTTTCTCTAGCAGATGGGGCAATTGAGCCTCCTTGGTGAATTTGCAAGCCCTGTGTGGTGAGCTTATTTGTCTAAATCTCATGTGTACTTGTACCATCTATAACTTGCCCCATTAGTCTTTCGATGATAATTTTGATTTACTTGGTTGGGGCGGTGATCTTAGGCCATCTTTATGACATTGGAAGTCCATTTTAGCTTTAAAATTCTACCCTTGCATTGTTATTATCCCTAATCACTAACTTTGAGCCTTAGGACTTTTCTTTGGAAAACACATTTCAAGTCGTGAACCTTTCAATTTTTATCCCTCTTTTGAACCCTAACCTTCTTGAACTTAAAATTGCAACTTGAGTCTAAAAGCCTAAGTTGGGGGTGGTGATGATTGAAAGAGGTAACTTTGGGCAATGAAGTTGTAAGTGAGTGCCTATGAGTTTAAGTATTGAGAAAAAATGAATAAGAAAAAGGAAAGGATCCAATAAAGGAAACAGAATCACAAAGGGTGCAAGAAAAATAAATGAAAAGAAAATGGGTGAATCAAGAAAATAAAAAGTAGGCATATGTGTAAAGAGTAAAAACAAAATAAATGGCGATGTAATAGTGTGATGTAGATGTTCAAGGATGGTATATCCATGTTGTTCATAAAAGATTTCCTACCCTACCCGAAACTTACGTTACTAGCTCAAAAAGCCTTTTATGATTTCTAACCAAGTATGTTAATTGTAGTGGCGATTGAAAATAGGGGTAAGCCTATGGCATGTTACTTGTTAGCATTGAGAGTTCTCGAGAGAGAGAGAGAGTTTTTAAAACTTAAATACCATATTGAATAATTGATGACTTAGTGTGTGGTATTTCCTTTCTTGTGAGAAAGCATGTAAACAAGTCGAGCTGGGCAATTTTTTTATCTCCCACAAAATAAGGAAAAAAGGAGTATAATGTAGTTGAGGTCAAAGGTGAGTCATTTCTATAGTATTAGTGATTATTGCATGGTTGCTTTTTAATGTATCTTGAATCCTTGAAAAATCACATTTTATGTTGAGGGGTGTTGTAAAAATAGCTTTTCCCATGTTTTAAGAGCTAAATTGTGGTATTAACTAAGATTGAGGTCATTATGATCATTGGATCATTCAATTTAGGCATAAATGTGCATAGTCTCATGGTTAAGAGTACTGTTGCTTGAGGACAAGCAAATCTTTAAGTTGGGAGTGTTGATTAGTGATGAATTTACCGCTCATTTGCACTTATCATACATGCACACTACTATGATTTGAAGACATAAATGAGACACCATTTTGATTAAATGCACTCATTTCCATATTTTGCAGCAGTACAGTTGATGAGATAGAAGGACGTGGAGTTGAGCTGAACAAGAATAAGGAGGAGAAGAAAAGTGCACAACTGAAGGACCATGTATAGAACGAGGATCAATTACCACGATCGTGGGTAGAGGGCCATAATAGCAGCTAGTCAAGAAGGTCAGCAACTACGATCACATGGATCTACCAGCATTTGCGGTACCGACGATCGCGGCAAATCTGGTGCAATCTCGACAATGCGGGATTAAGCCCAGGGGTAGTTTTGTAATTTTCAACAGTCGACCCCAAATCCCTTAAAAGCCCAAAACCTTTTTCCAGTTTGGGCATTCTAGATTCTTGAAACATTTTGAATTTGAAGTTGAATCCCTAGATTGGGCAAGAATTGTAATTTGATTTGGAGACTTTGAATTTAGTAAATTCCTGAAAAATGGATGCTTTGCATAACCCTTATGGTATGTTTTTATCTCCTTTCATCATGAGTAGCTATATTTCATTATCTTGGGGTTATGTTGAACTAAGGTGCAATTAGTTATGGGTTGTGATGTATTTGTGTATAAGCTAGTTGGTTGATGATGGGTTCTACTATGGCTTGATTAAATTGGTCGGGATTTGTGGGTGAAATCCCCAAATACCTTGGTGAAAACCCCACACTCTTGAAAGCTCAAACCATCCTTAAAATAGGGGTTTGGGTGAACTTATGGAACCCACATCATCCTTTAAAGATGGATGTGGGAAACAAAGCAATAGTAGATAATTATTAGGTTTAGTTTGCTAATTTTCATAATCTTAAACATAAGGGTGATTATGAGGTTGACTATACATTGGGTATAATCCTATAAATAGGGATACCCAATTGAGGTGTTGGGTGTCTTTAATTGACACACTTTTAGGTACTTGAAAGGGTCAATGAGTGACATCTTTGAGAGTTTGTTGACAAACTTGTCTGAAGGACCCTAGACCTAGCCTACCCAGTTGTTAACAACTAGCATGTACACCAAAACTTCATATAACCGTACCTAATTTTCCCTTAGGGAAACATTATCCCAAGATTCTCTCTTTACCAAAGTTAAATTATAATTGTTGTGTAGTTTGTGAAATTGAGTTACTCTTGACAAAAGATTTCCTAAAACCAAAACCCCCCATTTTAAATAATGTTTTACTTTACATGCACTTTGGGTGTTTTCTTAGTAAATGTTGAGAGCCGTAATAATAGAATTCTAATTTTACTCCTTAGGGTTTTGACCTTAATAAAAGTTGGGAAATTTATAACGATTGTCCTCTACCAAATTGTATGATATTTTTGCGGATTATTAGCTACTCAGACTTCACCATATGTAAAAAGGTGATCACAAAACTCCAATGCTACGAGTACTTAGACTTTCCTTGCATCTACGGCTTAAAACCCAATCACGATGATTTTCCCTTAAGAATGTTGTCACTCAATCTATCATAGGAAAAAGCTTGTCCAGTATTATCATAATCAAAATAAAGATAAAATAAAAATCTAAGAATGAAACATGAAACTAATCCATAAAATGTAGACCATCAGAGTGCCCGAGTATTACAACCCATAATAAAGATAAAATCATTAAAATCGACATAAAAATATCCATAAATATCTCAAAAATCCATACTAATTGAATGAATACGGAGACAAACAACCCTAACTAAAATCATGTAGTGTCCTCACTGCATAATCAAGAAAACATAAAGAGAGTAAAAGGGTACTCCTTGTAACAGCATCAACATCTATTGTCGATGTCGGTCTCCTCATTACGTCTAGCATCATCTGAGCTGGACCACTCAGCTGTGGCCTCATCATCACTATAAACACCTTAGGAAGGAAGTCATCTCTGGGATTCAGGACTTTCCAAAGGCCCTTCACCTTCTTCCATATCTTTGTGAAACATTTATCCATCTTTTTCATCCTCTTCTTCATCTTCTCATATGAGTCCCCAAGCTCCCTATGAAAATGTTATAGAGATGAATAGGCCCTCTTAAGCCTAGAAATAGTTTCCCCATTCTTATTCTAATCCTCCAAATATATCTCATAGTCGGACCAAGCAACATAGGAATGTTGGGTGGTGGAAAACTTTCCTGGCCCCTTAGGCAACCCTACTGAAAGTGAATATTCTTCCCCCAAATCCTCACATTTGGTTTGGATAAAGATACTAGTCTAAGATTAGCATAGAATTCCCTTACCCAATTTTTATTTTCTTGATAAGGATACAAGGCAAAGTAACTCCACCCATTGGCTACCAGGCGGTCATGAAAGTCCAAGAGCTTCTCCAGCACCTTGTCGAAGCAAATGTATCTCTCTGGGAGGAACTTGGTTTTATGGAGGATTTCATAGTCCTAAGAGTGGCATTTTGGGTCCATGAATTGAGTTTGGTCAAAATCTTCCATTGTGAGCCTTGCAAACCTGAGAATCATACAATAGCATTAATTATCAACATTTACATATGAAAATTATGCTATGTTATCAAATGAAGTTATTGGGGTGGTGCCTTAGCAATTTTTGGGTAAGAAATAGACTTTATAGATTTTTTGTCTAATATTGGAAACAACCTCAGTAAACGCGATCGCGAGCCACTGAGCCACGATCGCAATTACAGTAACTGAGGCTTGGTTGACCAAAATTTGCAAAAACTAAATTCATCCAATTTAAATTCCAATTTGTGCTCCACATCAAAGATTTTTCATTATGCACAGAACCTTAGCCCCGAGATGTTAGATCATGCCCTAAAAACATAGAAATCCTAATATGAATTTGTTTGGGCATTTAATTGAACACTTGGTGTGCACACATTATTTCTATTAAATTTAAAACATTAGGGTACCCGATACTTCCCTATTAGTGTACACACTAACTATAACAGCTAAGAACACCAACAAACACATTTAAGCATAAATTTAACATGCAAATCACATGTGTAGGACTTTCCAAAGTCATAGGTTCTAAGGCCTATAAATATACATAAAAAGAGGGAATTTTGAACCACATATAGGATATAGGATCCAAGGGGAATTTTGATGCACAACTTGGATGCCCAAAACTCAACCAATATCAGTTGCAATTTGAGAGATAATTTGAAAGGAGTGTGGGGGAAAGTGGTCGACATTTAATTTTTCAAACTCACTTGACCACTATTGCGGTTTTAGTTCCTCGATCACAGGAACATAACTACCATGATCATGGTGACATGTGTACCGCGATTGCGATAACAGAGGATAAATTTGGTCCTCTATTTTCCCCTATTCATTCCACTACTCAAGTGTAGCACACTTTCCCTTTCTCAACCTCATCTGAAACATTTCATAGTAGAATAATTTCATTGATTAATTATAAATTAAATTGAAACTTATTTTACTTGATAAAAAATAAAGGATACGAGGAACTTTCATGTCATTGATGGGTTTTCTCCCATCCAATGCCTAATTTATCATCGCGGCATGATGTTCTTCAACTTTCAAGGTAGATCCTCAAGTGACCCATCATTCACTTTCATGTCACCTACATTAATGACGGATAGAAATTGTAGTTCCATGGGTTTTTTTTTGTTGTTACATACTTGAAAGAACACTTCATCATTTTTGATCCAAAATTTCAATCCTCCTAACTCTATATCAACAATAGCTCTTCTGGTTGAAAGGAAAGGTCAGCTAAGAATAATACATATCTATAGGTGGATTTTACCAACAAGAACAATAAAGTCCAACAAAACAATAAAGCAATCCTCCTTCACCTAGACATCAAACAAAACTCCAACCGATCTCTAGATAGGTCGGTCCACTGTCAATAGCCTCATTGTTGTTGTAGTAGAAGTGCCCAGCACAAGTCTTTAATGGATTGAATAGGGAATGATATTGATGCTTGCATTAAGGACACAAAATGCTTTCTCAGTTTTGTATATGCCTATGGTGCAAGGGATTGTATAGGTCTTGGGATCCTCCTTCTTTTTCACTATAACACTAATCATGAGCGTTATACCCATGGGTAACTATAATGGTTCACAATCAAAAATTAGTTTATTTGACATCAAATTCTTCATTATCTTATCATTTCTCTAGATATCTTGAATGGCCTCTAGTAACGGTATACTAATTAAAAGATTGCTAAGCTTAGCAAGAAACGTCTTAAATTTTGCATTGTCCTCTTTCTTTTTTAATATTTGAGGTAATGAAGAAGAAACCATTAAGGTAGGAAATAGATCACTTGGTTGTTCATTATTCTCAACTACCTTAGGATCTCCCTCTTCATTAACTATTTCTTTAATTATCGTTTGTTGTTTTAAAGCCCCTTCATGAGACTTTAGAACATCCTCGTTTAAATCAACCACATGTTTCTTCTTCACATTTGTTTTTTCAAAATTTGTCTCTCTTTCAACTTCACCCACATGGCCACTGAGGGTTTTGCCGCTCTTAGTGACAATTGCCAATACTTGAGCATCATTTTCCGGATTCACAACGGTATCCCTAGGAAGACCCCTTTTTGTCTAGTATTAAGTTGAGTGGAGATTTTTCCAATTTGAGTCTCTAATTATTTGATTGAGGAAAAGTATGATACAACCTTTTGGTTGATTTGCAAAAAGTCGCCTTTCAATTCTCGGGCCATCATGTTAGTTCACTCTACTCTCATTAATATTCTTGCTAACACATCCTCAGTTTTGAATTTCTTGGGATTAATGGAATTGGATTCTTTTTCTTTTACTTGGTTATGGGGGAACATATCGATGATACTCCCTTTATTTGTCTCTCTAATTATAATCTCTATCCTTATCATGCCATTTCTGCTCTCTTTCACGATTGGTCCAACCTTGGTTCCCACCTTATCATTGATAGGCCAAGCGGGAACCCACTGGCTAGTTAGCAAAATATCTATTTTCTTTATCAAGCCTCTTAGCCTCTTCTTTATTATAGCCCTTGGATGCCACGACATCTACCATTTTTTAGGTTTACCCATTACATGCTTTGTAAGTAGCTCAAATTATGTCATCATTTTTGCCATGTTTTTCTTCCTCTTTTCATCTATCTTCCTCGGGACTCTTTATATACCTCGAAGTGTCAGGTATGCTACCCCTTATTTTTCTTTGTGACTTCCTTAAGCAAGTTTGTGGCCTCTCCATAAAATAATTTCACAAGTGACCCCAACCGCATTATCCACCATAATTTTTTTTAGTTGATCCAAAGCCCAATAGAAGATTTTGAAAAGCATCTTCTCTGGGACCTCTTGTTTAGGAAATTGCATAACCTTTACATTAGATCTCTCTCATACTTCATATAGAGCCTCTCTATTAAATTGACAAAAGTTTGTGATTTCATCATCCAATTGCAATAACTTTGATGGTGGGAAGTATTGATCTAAGAAAGTATTGGTAAGTTTATCATATGATGTGATTGATCCAATGGAAAAAGATCGTAGACACAACATCACCTCACCCATTAGAAAATATGGAAAGAGGTGCAACCAGATGGATTCTTATGAGATATGAGCAATGTCGAAGGGGGCAGACACTTTGACAAAATTCTTCAAGTAGAAATTTGATTCTTCATGAGCTTGGCCCCCAAATAGAAATTTCATTTGAAACATGTGCAACATAACACTGGTGATGTGGAATACCCCATTCATTTGATTAGGTAGGATATGGATAGCACTCGCACATCCAACATCATGGAGTTGCTCCTTATCATCAAGGGTCCCATCAAAGTCCGAAAATTACTTTCTTAATCACTCATTGTGTTGTGGACACTATTTATATCACATAAAAGAAACAACAACAACAACAACAAAAAATAAATAACAACCACTATTGGTAAAACCAAAGCAACAATAAACACCACATAAGCAAAAACTAAGTTTCACTCCCCGATAATGATACCATTTTGATTATGCTCAACTTACTCCATAATTTATGGGCATAGCGATCTTTGTCAAAATAATAACCCAATGTGAGTTGGGGTCTAATCCTTAAGGATGAATGTAATGACCCTTCCGGTCATTTTTTGTATTTTTTTCTTATCTTCAATGTTTGAGCCTTTACATAGCTTCCCCAAGTCATTTATGACATCCTAGGACTGGCAGTTTGGTTACCAGTCAGTTAGTTTAGTTTTAGAGATAATTCCATGTTTTGAATCTTCACGAGTTCCAAATGGAAAATGGGTAAAAACTTTAATGAAGTGATCTCAAATGCAAATTCCAATTGCACCAATAGATCCAGCATATTGATTTTAGTCTAGGAAGACCTTTGGTTTAGGTCACAATGCAATCAAGCTAATTTCAAACTATCGATTGGAAAGTTGAAAATTTAAAAGTTTAGGTGTGGGGCCTACACTTGGTTGAATGACCTTAGATTGAAAGTTTGACTTTGCCATGTTTTTGAAACATCAAATTTGGTGAGTTTACATTTTTTATTTGTGAAAATTAGATTCCAAATGAATCTTGAGCCATCATTGGAAACTTGGTAATTTTCTAAGTTTTTCTAGTTCTGTGGCACGGCGATCGCGCCATGGAGGATGGTGATCAAGGCACAGTAATTGTGGAAACATCATGATAATTTTTGAACCACGATCATGGCCTGTGTCTCAGTGATTGCAATATTTCTTTGCTTGGGGTCTATAAATAGACCTTGTATTTGTGATTTAGTTTATTTTCTCTTCACCATTGAGAGGTTAAAGCCCAAAACGGGTATAATAATTCAAAATTGATCATGGTGGATGATGTGGTATCTTTTTTATCACCTTTTATTGCAAATATCTTCTAATTTAAGTTATGAATCTTTTGAATTCATACTTGGATTTGTTGGTTTGGACCCAAAACCCTAATTTAGCTTAGGTTTTAATTTTAGCCTAATTTTTAGCTTTGTTTGCACCCATTTCTTGGGTTTTAGATTCCTTATTAATGTATGAACATTGGGTTGACCTCAAAAATATATTTTTCATACGTAGTACCCACTTGGGGTTGTTGATGTAGTTTTTTTGCCCAAAGCATAATAGTGTCATATGGGTAATGTTAGACTCATATTAATGAGTAGATTATATTTTTGATAGCATGATGGCATTTTAGGAACTGTGAAATGAATTCGAGCATATACTGTATGATGTGAGGTTTTATGATTTGTCTTTGAGGTAGGCTTCTGTCTACTCTTCTTCATAGATAATGCATGATTTATCTATTATGTATGAATGTTAATGTTAATATTTAGTATGGATAGAATTACTTAGCCTTGATACTTGATATTTGGGTATTATTTTAATATTTTGGACCCATAAGATGGTATGTTCATAACTTTTTAGAATCCTATTGCCTTATCCCTATTTTGGATTAATTTTTAGCATTGATACAATATAATGGTAGGTTTGGGATGTGGTTTTAGTGGTGGAAGCATGATTGGTATATGTAATATTATTGGGCTAGTGTGTTAGTATTGATATCATAATTTTGGTAGAGTTGACTTAAATTTTTTTATTTCTAGATGAAGTTCCTATCTTAGGATTGGTTATGGCTTACTTGACTTTAAGAAGTTGAACTAGATACCTTAGCTTAGTTTGGGGTAAACTTTGCCTAAATATGGAAATTGAGGATTAGAAGTGGGATTATCCAACCCACGTAGGCCAAGACTAGTGTTAGTCTTATGAACTTAGTTATGGATGTTAGGCATAGTTGAGACTAGTAAGCCTTAGGATAAGGTTACTTTGTGACTTGATAAATTTTAATGATGTTCCCCGGATTATGACATATGAGTTATGGCTTTGTTATTCCTTGTAGAAATGGTAATGGTCCTTTAGAAACACTATTCTCTCTTAGATGCTATATTAGACCTTTAGAGACATTGTTCCCTCTTAGATGCTATATTAGACCTTTAGAGACATTGTTTCCTCTTATACTTTATACTTGGCCCATAGAGACACTATTTTCTCCTTGACTTGATACTTAGCCCTTAGAGGTGCTATTTTCTCTTAGACATCCAGGCCCTTAGAGATGATATACCTCTTAATTATGATTATTGTACCTATAGAGAAGATATTCCTCTTAGTTTTGATTGTTAGGCCTATAGATATGATTTTCCTCATAGTAATTATTATCGGGCCTATAGAGATTATATTCATCTTAGATATGATAATTGTCCTAGAGTGATGATATTCTTTATAGTCATGATGTAACACTTATAGATATGAGATGTTTTATATATTTGATATTCTTATTAATATTATGTCTCCTAGATATGAGATACCTCGTATAAGTGAGATGATTAAAGATATGCTATGGCTTATAAATATAATTATCGGTATGAGTTCTGGATATGTATATGGGCCTAAGGACATGATCGTGATGTTTTGATTATTCGATACATATTATTGAGCCAAGGGTCAATGTATGTTATCAAATAGACATCCAGAAAGTAATTATCCTTGTAAAGGATCCAATTGTAGTTTACAAATAGACATATATATGTTATACACACATCCTTCGATATGGGACGGAGGAAGATGTGGTTTGTTGCTTATGACTTTATTGATTTGGATACCGGTGATGGCATGTATAGATTTGGTACATTCATAATTATTATATCTTTAATTGATGTGATTCTAGATGAAATACGATCTTATGTCTGTCTTACCTAAAAAAAGTTTAGGCTATGTGTAAAGTAGTTATACATTAAGTGTCTATAGTACTTTATGTCTAGAAATTTAATATACTAGTTAATAAATCTTGCTTAGGTGAAATATGGTAGCCATCAATGGTTGGTGCGTGGCTAATGATGATGTCGAGTATAGCATAGGTGAAGATTAGTTGATATTGATGACTAAGTTTATGATGTCAATTATTTGACAAACGAGGAGTTATGTATTAATGAGGCTTGATAATAAGAGATGTCAGTGATAAGACATGACTAGTAAATAATGATTAATAGTTTATAAATGAGGATTAGTTGGTTAATGATGGTTAGTTAATGAATGTTGTTAGATAATAAAGTATGGTTAGATGACAAATGGTAATTTGTTGAGTAATAATGATTAACAGATATTAAATGACTAGTTGACAAAGATGATTAGTGGGTAAATAGTGATTGTGGTCTAGTGAAAAATCTTGACTATATGTTAGATATTGGTTATTTAATAAATAATGGTCAGTTGCTATTCCATGAATAAGGATAATGTGAAGGATGATGATTATACTAATAACCAGAGGTCATCTCCATGATTCAACCCTATCACTTTGGTCATGGGGTATTCAAACCCTTTCTTCACTTTTATAATGATTTATCCCTAAAGATCACTACGGGCAATAGGCTTGTGGATTTACCCTCTTTTTTTCCACCTCTTTATGTCGTGAACCTATTATATGTCTATAAATATATTTGTATTGTTGTTTAATATATATTCATACATGGAAAGGAAGGAGAATACTGTGATGATATATGGATACTCAGAAAGGCCGGAAGATACTGTGATGATATATTGATTCCTTGCAAGGCTGGAGAATATTTGTAATACCCCTTATATTTCTAAGCTAGAAAATGAACCATTGTTCCTACGCATGAAACCTCCTATACTATGATTCATGTTTGAGTACATGAGTTAGGATGAGTATCCTAGTGATAATAGAGCTTATGATGTGTTAAGCATGTTCATAAGAGTCACTTAGAATAAGCCAAGCTAAGAACTTTTGAATCCATCA
Organism: Capsicum annuum; assembly: GCF_002878395.1. Lineage (NCBI taxonomy): Eukaryota > Viridiplantae > Streptophyta > Magnoliopsida > Solanales > Solanaceae > Capsicum > Capsicum annuum. Next base: position 42,223,435 of record NC_061118.1, on the reverse strand, counting down.
AATTTTCATGTGTGATTTCACATAGGTCATCTTTTAATGAAAATAACTTGGTTTACAGGTGGTATTTTGGCATATTTATACCTCCAAATTATAGAGAATTGAATAATCTTTCTGTCGATACCAAATTCGCCTAAAACGGACACCCGGTGAAGAAGTTATGGCAGTTTAAAGTTTTAGCAGTGTTATTTCAGTCAGTGGCGCATCGCGCCGTATGCCAAAATGATGATTGTCAATTTGTAGTGTCTCTCCACTATTCCAGTGCTTCGCGGTGAGATTCCAGGTCATAAGCAAGTAGCAACGCGATGTCTCCGCATCGCACCGGCGGCCCAAAGCAGGATATTTTCACAGAAATCAAAGTGACGCATCGAGAGGGGCATTTGGGTCATCTTCCCACACCTATATAAGCTCCTAAATATGGAATTAATCCATTATTTCACCAAAACGTACTCTTTTTCATCAAATTCCTCTCTAGAACACATTAGGGTTTTTCATAGAAGATCCAAGTTCAAGCAAATTCTACCATCAAACTCCAAGAATCTCTCTATCAATCTTCACTAAATCAAGAAACAAGGTATGCATAGTGTTCATCTATGGATCCAATCCATTCATAGAGCTCAAGAACCATGTTTTAAATACTATTTTGTGAACTTTTTGTGGTGATATGAGCATGTACATGTTGATGATTGTTGTTTAAGTTTTAAGATGATATCTAAAGGTGTTTTCATGGAATTTATATATGGTTGTTAGTTGAAAACTATGAACTTTAGGTGGTTTAATATGGTGAAAGTATGAAACCAACCTATGCCTTAAAGAATGCATGCAAGGTATTTGATAAAATGTTTAGGATGTTATAAATTCATATTTATTTGGTTCCATGATGTCTAAATGATAAGTCCCTATTAGCTATATACTTCAATATGAACTCTATGCTTTTTATGTGTTGCTATTGTTGTGGTATGAAGCATGTTTGATAATGGAGATATACAATATATACATGAAATATATCTATGCACTCCCTACCATGCTTAATATGTTGAGGAACTACATGATGTATAATATCCCTTATTTATGATAATGTGAATTATGGACTCCAATCTTATGAACAAGTCAGTCATGTTGTGTCAGCTTCCTTCCATTGAGTCCTGGGGGTATTCGTACCCAAAAACTATAGTTGTGCGCCTAGAGCCATGTCATGTTTCACAATACTCTCAGTCATGCCATGTTCCGTAGAACTCAATCAGTGATTAGACTCAGGAAAGTTCAGTATCCTAGTTAATCTCAGTAAATCTCAGTTAATCTAAGTAATCTTAGTACTCAGTGACATCAGAAGCTTCAAAAATTCTAGTTCTCTCAATAACTTCAGTAATCTCCATAATTTAGTACTCTCAAAAATCTCATGAACTCAGTACTCAGAAAGATCAGTATTCTCAGCTAGTTATTATGTCTCAGTAGTATTCAGTTCAGAACCTCAGTAACCTTATCAGCTAGTAGAGTCAGCCTTATTCAGATAGAAAGTAGAATTCCACAGTATTCTAAGTAAAATCTCAGTAACTATAGTACTCTCATTCAATCCTCATACATCAGTATATTTTGTCAGCTATGAAACTTAGTAAACTCAGAATCAGTTCAGTTCAGTTATTCATGTTCAGTCTCTTCAGCTAGGAGTTGAAGTTAGCACTGAGTGAACCCAAGGATGGGAACTTACGTACCAGTTTAGGGTGTGATTCTTAGCAGTCATTCTTGTGTTCCAGAACTATCTAGCCAGTGTAGGTTGAGACATCTTACCTTGTTAGATTAGGGATAATGAGGTGGCTTAACTGTTAGTTTAGGGTTCCCACTATTCTCCTTTCGAGTACCTGCTAGCTAAGGGTTACTCACAGTTGTCCTTACCAGTGGCGCAGTATTGACACCCCTCCAGTCGGGGTAGAGATTGGATACCAACTTAGCTATATGCATTATTGGGGCATGTCGGTTAAATAACTACCTCCCATAGTTTAGTTACAAATTTTAGGACTGTCAGATACAACCAACTCAGATACAGTATGGAACTCAAATAGTTCCATCAGACTTAGGAGTATCAGATACGGTCACCTATGTTATCAGTATCCAGTATCAGGGCTATCAGATATAGTCACTCGTGTTGTTAGTTACATCAGTTGTCAAAACGCATGTTATTAGCTATATCAACTATCAGAACTCATTTGTTAGTTATATTAGATATCAGTAAACTCATTCTATCAGTACTCAGTTTCAGGACTGTCCGATACAGTCAATTAGACCAGTTCTTCATAATCAAAACTGTCAAAAATAATCAGTCATTTATCAATAATGCAATATCATTCTCTTAATATCCAGTAATATAGTGTTAGATCCATCACTTATGAGTGATTTACATATCAATATCAGTAAACTCAGTCATCCAGTATCTCAGTATCAGTACACTTATATTGTCAGTATTCAGACTCAATAGTCAGTATATCTACGAGTTCAGTTGCAGTTACGTATGTATGTATGTATTCTCATGTTCATATCAGTCAGTATTATTCATGAACATAACCGTTTGGATTTAGCCTACCTCACTCATATACTCAGTACATTCAGACGTACTGATGAATTTATGCTATGGTGCTTTCTCTTATGTTACACCATAGGTTCAAAGGCACGAGCTCTAGATCAGCAGTAGACTCCAGTATCAGCAGTCAGAGTTAGATATGAGTCCCCATCCTTTGAGGACATAATAATTTTATTTCTATTTCAGTTTTCAGTTTATTTCAGTAGTTGGAGTTAGTTGGGGCCATGTCCTATCAAATCCTTATTCAGACATTTTAGAGGCTTTCAATACTATAGCATGTCAGACAGTTATTTCAGATTTGTTTTGGTATTATTATATTATACCATTTTTAGATATTATTCTTATCAGATGTTTATTCAATTAAACCTTATGGCCTTTCAGTGTATGTTTCTGCATCATTTATATTATATTATGCAGTATATAGGTACAGATATCAGTCATGGGTTAGCTTGTGGTCTTTTGGAGTTACAAGCATCGTGTAGCATTCCGATTCAGAAAATTAGGGTGTTACAATAGTGCAATGATATATTGATACCCATCAAGTACGAAAGATATGGTGATGATATATTGATACCCTACAAGGTCAGAAGATACTGAGATGATATATTGATACATGGCAAGGACAAAGGTTTACTATGCATTTAATGGGCATAATGATGAAAGTTATCATAGAGATGGTTATGATGATGAAATTATAGTATTGATTGTGTGGTTATAATGATGAGATTGTGATATTGATTGTGTAGTTCACATTCATTCTTACATGCGTATCGCCTATCACCAGTATACACTTATGTCTATTAGTCAATATGGGACGATTCCATAGATATGGATAAAGAATATGCCTTGTGTTGTATGTTGATTAAACCTTATAAGCGCTAGCCTATGGGGGTACGTATAGGATCGGGTAGGTATTTGGTTTTCTGGAGTAGCCAGTTATTCACATTGTTGTTGGTATTGTTATTATCATTGATATAATCATTATTCTAGCTAGCTTATGGATGATTGGTCATTGATCTAATATCGATATTTGAGCTATGTCTACGGCCACTTCTATTTTATGATGGAATTATTATGCACGATTATTTTAGGTCTAGCCATGTGTATTAGATACCTTGACCACAATAGTATTAGATCCTGATAGTATTATAATGAGGTCTTAGAATGAGGATATGATGATCTAGGTTATATTTTGAGATAACCTTATGTGTGTGTATTTATATATATATGTATACATATGTATATCTATCTATATGAATCTATGTCACTATAGTATATCCCTTCCTTCATTTGTTTATACTGTATATTCATTTCTTGGCCTTGTATATTGTCATATATCTTTTTATCATGCTTTATTCATATATTAGCCTAGGATATATGATATAATATTAATGTCTATTTAATGGGGTTGGAATAAGATAGTTCACCCAAATCATCCTTTGTTTTATTATTTTAGACTCTTGGACTTGACTAGGATTGTTGTCCCTTATTATTCTCATTGACTTGCTATATGATTTATAGAATCTTGGGTTTAGTTTCTATTCTATTTATATGTTGTATATGTCTGCTTTATCTTTAGGTCTCAATTGGCAGTTGCCTACTGAGTACCATTCATTTATTACTCATACTACACTTCTGCAGCCTGCAGATCATATAATGGGTTATCTCTATTCATGTGTGCATCATGTGGATCATCCATGGTTCAAATACTTAGAGTGAACTCCTGGCATTTGTATTATTACTCATCTCTCTCTTATGTATTAGACTAGTCTCTATATTATATTTAGAGATAAGTTGTATGAGTGTATTTCACTTGATATTTCACTTTTGTACTTTTATTATATCAGAAGTTCATGTACTAATTTCACCAGGTTTTGTGATTTTATTATGGATTGATCTCTATTTCTTTTATTTTTTATTCCTTTCCTTATATTATTAATTAGTCCATTTCTAGCCATTCCGAACTATAGGTTGGCTCGCCTACTGGTAGGTTATGGTAGGCGCCATCATGACTTGTGAAAGTGGGTCGTGACTAATTACTATCAGAGCTTAGGTTACATCGGTGTATTAGTACAAGAGTAAAGTGTTTAGTAAAGTCTTGTGGATTGGTGTAGAGACATCCGGAACCTATCTTTGGGAGGCTATAGTGACATTTTAGGAATTTCAATTCTTTACCCCTAATTATGTGCCCGCATTCCTATGAACCACAAGTGTATTTTTGACTCCTTCTCTTCTTGAAGGATGATGCAATATTATTGATAGATACGAATGAGACTTTAACATGAGTTTTTAGAATTTTAGTACAGTGTTAGAATAGAGAGTCGGAGATAAATATTTAAGATATTCAGTGGCAGCCAAAAAGGAATTGGTCTAGCTTAGGCTCTAGTAGATCTTGTGACTACTTTAGCCTTTGAGGTTCAGCATTGGGAATTTGAGTCATGTTATGGATCCCTCTCATCCATGGATGTTCATTTGATTCATCAAGTAGTTCTAGACCAGAGTTGGGTCTATTGGTGTTCATTAGGGTTCTTTACCAGTTTTAAGTATGAGACTGGATTTCTCGAATGAACTAGACTTATTCCTATGCTATATCCTTCTGAGCTGGACATTGGTACATGGATATGTTAGAGGGTTAGTTCTATCAGTACATTTGGTGTTGGAGTCCTAGATAGAAATTAAAGCTTCTTTCCCTCAGGTTGTTGATTATGAGAGAACCATAGAGGGCATACATGGAGACTTATGGAAATGGCGAAAAGAGGCATGTCAGGATCATAGAGGGCATTATGGAGACTTATGGAAATGGCAAAAAGGATCCTTTTGGTAGAGTTTAGCTTTACCTTCATCCCATCATCTCTAGCTAACAGTATTTCATTCTACGTGTAGTTCTCAGATTAATCTTGATGATCATAGTGGGTCGAGTCCCTGTCAGATTTGTGAAGAGTGGTATGGTTCCTCAAGCCATGGTAACCATTCTAGGTTATGAGAGGCAATATCTCAAAGTATTCCAGGATCTTGGTTTGGTCGTGTCATGATTAGATACATGTTTAGAGAATTCCCCAATTATGAGATAGATGATCAGCTAGAGTTAGCATGTAATCCCCGCCAGCCGAGAGTTCCTGAGACAGGATGTGATTTTAGAACTATGGACATAATTTTGTGAATTTCTCTTAGCATCAGTTGGCCAGCCATTTGGGCTCAGTTTGTGTTCTCTATATATTTATTCTTTAGGAGTTACTACGACCGCAGAGAAACTGATTCTTAGTATAGGGAGTGTCCCCGACATGGGATTTCCAGTCATATTAATCAGCCTCATGATGTTGTGGCATCTTAAATTAGGGATGGTGTGTATGGAACCTCAATTGATGATTCAGTTAGTTTGTCTGAGTTGGACCAATTTAGATTTATTTTTCCTTATTCCCATCAGGCATTTAGTTGCACATGTCACTATAAGTGGCGTGCTTTTATTTCCTGTATTTATCTCTTATTTTATGTAATGGTATTTTGATACCCATTAATGATTACATGCCTTGATGAATTAATATCGGTTATTATGAGCCTTATTATTGAATTCATAGTTATGTTACTACTCTATGGTTTATTTCTTTTAGTAGTGGATGGAGTAGGTATGTATTGATATTTCCCTATGGGTGTAGTTTTGGGGTTTGAGTCCCCTGTATCTTTGCATTTTGGCCTTATGGTGGCCCTTGAGTGGTACATGATATTGATGTTCATTTTGGTACTGCCTATTCAGTATGTTGATATTGATATTTTTGTTAGTATTACTATCATTGCATGAGGTTATTGATATTACTTAATAATAGTTCTTTATATTGTTACTTGATGAAATTGATCCCTGCTACGTAGCTATATAGACTAGTGTAATTTAGTTAGACTTTCGTTTTCTTGTGTTATTATTTGGTGGCTTGAGTAGATATAGCCTGATTTGATGATTTCTTTCCCTTAGCATAGTGAGGTTGACTCTGTTCCCTCTTGGTTAGATATATTAGATTGATTTAGGGGTGTATTATGATATTGAAGGAAAGCCAACCTTCTTTGGTGGTGATATAATTCTATGTTCAACAATTTGGTTGGATCGCCCATTCTTGAGTTGGAGAATTTTTAACTTGACTCTTATGTTATTGGGGCTTTTGCTTTTGCTATCCCTTTCTATATAGCCCATGTATGAGATTGACCAGTTTGATGTTCATTATTCTATTGTGACTATTTCATCTACATAGTGGTTTGGAGATTGAGATGCCGTGAATTCATCTCTTATATTTGTTGAGTTCATTCCCTTGTGATGGTTTACCCTTGTTATTGGTGTGGATAATGGATTATCCCTTCTTGATTTTACATGGTATTGTCTAGTGGTTTAGGAAGGTTAGAGGTAGATGACATTTCCTGTGATTATTTCTGATGTTTGCAAATTAGAAATTCTTTAGCTTAAGTTGTTAGTTCTCTGGTGGTGGTCTCGACTTTGACCTTGATTTTGAGATTCGTATTTATTCTTTGATCATGTGATTCTTGGGTGGATTTAGGAAATCTCCATTTCAGCTTTTGTTGGCCTAGTGAGGCTTGGTAGAGTGATTCTCCTCGATGATATGTGCCTTTGGATATTCTTTACTGAGATACAGCGTTAGATTGATTAGTTGTTGGCTAAAGTTGCATTTCTTTGAGTTGCTAGAGTTCTTGCCAATACTAGTGTGGCTTTTAGCCTTGGGATATTTTTGAGTATGTTTAGATAGTTCATGCCCTCCAGCAGATATGGAGTAGGTTATATGCATTTTCAGCCAGTGATTTGTCCTTTGGAATGATTCCTATTTTGTGGCTATATTTCATACTCGCTAGCTGATATAAAGTTGGTTGCCTGCATTTCAGTCAACAGTTATCCCTGTGGTGGTTTTTTGTTCTTTATATATGTCTCGACTTTGGCTTGGTATGATTTATCTCAGATATGTCACATTTGGATACTAAAGTTGATTTGAATGGTTGGTAATGATATAGGATTATTGATAGGGCTTAACTTACACATCAATTAGAGTGTAAGGTGGTCATTGTCAATATATTTACCCAGCTTTGGAGTCGGGGTGGAATCCACGAGGAACAATGTAAGTAGCGATCAAGTTAACTCGAAATGATTGTTACAAGTTAAATTAAAAAAAATGGTACAAAACAATAAAGTGGGGGAGATAGGATCCTACACTAATATTTCTTTTTTGATTTTGTAATATAAATTCGGGGCTACAAATAATTATAGTTAAGCAATTAAGCGCAAGTCTTGGGATTATGCATTGCTAAGGGAGTGATATGTGGGAGTTAGTGATCAACATCAATTTAGTAAATCAAATATGGGTAGGCTTGGTTCTAGATTTTGATGCTAGTCTTTCGACAAAACACGAAACTTTCACCCATTGATTCTTTCGAATACCAAATAGTTGTGTTAAACAATTTGTAACCACAACCTCAATCTAGGCATCCCTATTTCTAGGATGACACCCATGGTATAGTCAACCTTACATTCACCCTTATGTCTAAGTGAAAATTTAGCAAACTACACGCATAATTGTCTATTATTTTTTGATTTCCACATCCCTCTTTCAAGTATGATATGGATTCCTACACTTTACCCAAAACCCTTCTTCCGAAGATAGCCTTGAGCTTTCTAGAGCTCGGAGTTTTCACTTATCAAACCCATATGGGTATTTGGTGCTTTTATCCATCAAATCCCAACTAAATTATCATAGAAATGATAAAACCCATAAACATGAACTACCACATAGATGCTAACAATAACAACCCACATACACTTTAACCCTTATTCACACATAACCCCAAGAGGGAGATTGAACTACACATAAGATAAATAAGCATAGATATACCCATAATCTCCATTGAAATGAATTGTTGAAGATTTAAGTGAATGTTACTTCAAACTTGGATCTCCTACAATATCAACAATGTTAGTGAGCAAATCTTCAAATTAGAAGGTCTCTACTGTATTTTTCACCCAAAATTTACACAATATTTTTCCCTCCAAAAACAGAGGCTTATCAACTACAAAAGTTAAACCTAAAAATTAGGGAAGATGGAATAACATTCCATGATAGGGTTTGAGTCATTTTGTCAAAATTGGTAACAACCACATGCATTTCTAGTTTTTTTGTTGGGATGCTTTGTTCTGCTAGGTCGCGGTTGCAATAGTCTGGCCGCGACCGCGGTTAACTTCAACAATCATAGTTGACTGACTTCTCTATAACTGCCGCTACGACTGACTACAACCGCGGTACCTGAGGCCACTTCCTGGTCCAAGTCTGCAGCTGCACTTTCCTATTCCCTTTTACTCATTTTAAGCTCCAATCAACATCTTTCTAGATTTTCAACTCTATACCTACAAAGGGTGGATATTAGTGTGTTTACTCACAAATATGTCTCATTAACTCAATAAAACCAAGGTAATTTATATGATTGTTGAGTAAGAATGAGTGGTAAGATCACCGTTCATCAATACCCACCAACTTAAAGAATTTACTTGTCCTCAAGCAACACCACCTCTTATCATGAGACTCAATCATTTATGCCCAGTCTATACTAAAGGTCATAATGACTTCAACTTTAGTCTCAACCAGAGGTAGCTTATTGCACACGGGCTAAGCTAATTTACACTAAACCCCGCATTATAAAATACAAAACTCAAGGATATGTAAGACTCTAAAGAATAACCAAGTAACAAAACAAACACTCGAGAAGTGGCTCACCCATTGACTAATACTACAATACTCCAATTGCCTCATTGCTTGGGATGTGACAAAAACCACTAACCACAACTTGTTTACATGCCCTCCTCACAAGGTAGAGAATTTTTACTCACCCAACTACCAAATATACAACAAGGATTTTTAAGTGTATGAACTCTCTCCCTCACAAAAGAAATCTCAATGCAACGAGTGTCATACCGTAGGCTTGCTTCTATTTTCAATCGCCAGTACAAAGAAAACAAATGGTTAGAGGTTTCAAAAGACTTTCTAAGATTTTAACGTAGGTTCAGTTTAGGGTAGGATATCATTTAGGGACACATGGCTACACCCTTCCTTGAACATCTATATCACACTTTACAATTCTTCTTCTTCAACTAAGGGCCACTTTATATTCCTTTTCTCTCTCTTATCATGCCTATTTTTCACTTCCTTTGTTCACAACTTTTCTTTCATTTCTTTTTCTTGTAACTCTTATGCACGTGTTTCCTTTGTTGAACTCTTTCTTTTTATATTTCATTCACTTTCAACACTTAGGAAAATTTGGCATTTTACTAACACTTTGTGGCTCTAAACTTCCTTCCATCCACTTTCACCACACCTAACTTAGGATTTAAGCCTCACGATGTATTTTCAAGTTCAAGGAGAGTATGGTTCAAAAGAGTGATAAAAATAATGGAACACGACTTGTAATGAGTTTGCCAACGAAAGGTCCAAAGGCTTAAAGTATATAACTAGGGATTACAATTATGCATGGGTAGTCTTTCCAAGCTAGAGTGGGTTCCAATATCACAAAGATAGCCTAAGATCATTTCTCCAACCACAAATAATTAAAATTAGTTTTAAAATACTTTCAGGGAAATTTCTAGATAACACAAGTACACAAGAGTGAAAGCTAATGGCTCACCACACATGGCATGCAAATTTCACTAAGGGAGCTCAAATGTCCCTCCTGCAAGAGACAAAAGTGGAGTATTTATCATTATTCACAAGTCAAAAATCTTCAAAGATACAAAAAGAGAGAAAACAATTTTTTTACAACATTGCTCACGTCCACGCCCATGATTTTTCAAAAATTTTGGACGGAGGGGGTTTCTTTCTTTACATTAAAATCTCACTCAATTCGTTAAACTACGGCTACAACCAAAGCCTCAATCTCGCATTTAAGCTCAAAATGGGCAAGGAAATTGTATATCTACTCAGACTTTGCCAATGGTGTATAAAGTGACCCCAATTTTAATAAAATAAAATGCCACGGCACTTAGACTTCCCTTGAATTTGTGACATCCATGGTACAGGTACCAAAAATTCCCCCGCACGTATGCTTCAAAACTCAAATGCAATGTTAGCCATGTATCACTACAATCCAAAAATCTAGAGTACTAAGAGAAAAACAAAAAAAATAAGAGAAAAACATGATAATCAGTAAAATAAAGGAACCAATTAGGTACCCTAAATATGAAGCATAT
>NC_061118.1:42206220-42209642 GCF_002878395.1 Capsicum annuum | reverse complement strand
TCAGTAAAATAAAGGAACCAATTAGGTACCCTAAATATGAAGCATATCAAAACCAAATAAAAACAATATCCAAAAATCATCTCAAAACAATCAACATAAAAAAATAATGTCCAGCATTACAATATTAAATCACTACAAATCTAGGTCCTCACAATAATCAACTAAAAATGAATGCATTGTCATCACTGCATGTGCAATAAAGAAAAAGTAATAAAGGTCTCCCTGAATCTGCCTCATGAGCTACTCTCTCTTGCAGACTCTGCACCAACACCACCAGCATCATCAGCTGACCAATCAGAAGAGGCCTCGTATCCACTATCCAAGCTCAATGAAGGTAGTAGCTCATTGGGTTTGAGCACCTTAAAGATGCCCTTCACCCTCTTCCACAGCTTCTTGAAGAATTTGTATTTTTTCTTCTATATCTTCACCATATTCTTATGTAACTCTTTAAGGTCCCTGTGTGATCCCGCCAAGGATAAGTAGGCTCTCTCTAAACTGGCAACAGTGGCTCCCTTTTTCTTCTGCTCCTCATGATATATGTCATAATTTTCCTGAGTTACATATAAGTTACGAGTGGTGGATGGATCTCATAGTTCCTAAGGAAATATGGAAACTAGCTCCCTAACCTTCCTCATTTAACCTAACATGTTATCTAGGGGGTCAGCAGATGAAGGTCTATAAGAATCTGTGTCCTCTTCGACTAATTTTCCCGTGTCCACTTTTATTTTCTTACTCAGAATTGACCCTAACCTCTGAATTTGAGTGGGTAGATGAGGGATCCAGGATATACCCAAGTATATGTAGCATGTTCTTACACTTCTGCCCTTTTCCAAAGCTTTGTAATAAGGGAAGGGAAAAGAAGGTACGTATTTCCATGAGTCTAAAAATACTTCCACTCTAAAAGAACAATCTACCCATATTGAGAGGGAAGCCAGATAGAATGCAAGCCACCATCCTAGCCCTCAAATCTCTTACAATGGAGATATGGGTGCATGGTTATACTCGATTTCATACGATGTTCAACCAAATCCTGGATTCTGCTGTGAAGTATTTCAATGAAATATCTCTCTTAGTGATAGACCAAGGAATTACTTTTATAGGAAATAAAATGTTAGACATCCAGGTCCTTGGCTCACATTCTCTTTCCTAGTACTACCCCATATTGGCATCTGGGATCACATATACTGTACTAACTTGCTCCGCACCAATGTTCACCTGCTTACCACAAATAGTCATTACTGAGTTTGTGAGAGGCACAACACTAAGGTTTAGGTAGAAATCATGGATCCAATTCTCATTAGCATAGTAAGGTTTCAGGTCGAAACACATCCACTGGGTAGCATTGAGTCTGGTGTAGAATTCTTGGAACTTCTCCTCCACCTTGTCTAAGCTAATAACCCTTTCAGGGAGAAGCTTAGTAATGTGGTAATCTTGTAGTAGGTTTGTCGGCATTGTGCAGCCATGAATCAATTTTTATTAAAATCTCCCATTTTTGAAGCTAAGAACTTGTAGATAATGCAACTTAGGTCAACGTTCGTATTATCACGCCGAAAACATGTCAGATTAACTAGGTTAGCAAATGCGGTAGTGTTATGGAATTTTCTGGGGGTAGCTAAGGGTGTATAGAATTTTTGATGTTTTTCTAAATTTTCCCTCAAGTATGGCGATCAAAGAGTATTAGCCGCAACTGTGGTGATAAAATTGCGGTCATTGGGTCCACGATCACTGAAACTGAGACCAAAATTGATAGCTTCTTTTTAGTGCTCAAAATGAGATTATAACCCTAATTCTTTGTCTCAACTAGGCATGACAATATTATAAAAACTCAACTAAAGCCTAGAATGTGTGATTATATCCCTTAAACTTGAAAGAATTCAAACTAAATTCATTTTGGCATTCAATCGAACACATGGAGTACACGATTGTTTCAACCTTTTAAAGCTTAAATTTGGGTACTCAATATTTCCCCATTAGTTTGTACACTTACTATAACAGCCAACCACAAAAATTTCAACCCGTCATGTATTTAGCATTTAAAAATAGTATTTTAGACCTTTTTCTATATTACAAGTTCTTAGAATATAATCGTATCCAAATTGAGAGAGTTAATTTAACTTACGAGATCCAATGACATAAGAGAGTGGGTTAATGTTTTAATAAGCTATGTAATGCTACAAATTAGAGAAAATTTTTTAGAGAAATTAAAGGAAGATTCTGGGGAAATGGGCAGTCAGATGGTCTTTTAAACTGAATTGATCGTGATCACGGTCTTAGTTCTGCAATTGTGGACATGAGGCCTATGAAATCACGGTGGCACGAACTGGGGTCGCGGTAACTGATACCAAACAACCGGGTTTTCAGCATTTCCTGCTCAGTCCGAACTTGCCAATTTCAAACATTTCTCTTTTAAATTCAATCAAAATTTCCTTTAGTACTAATATTTCATGGAATATGCATGCACCAAAATAAAGATTAATTCTACTCTATCATTCATGAATAAAAAGGATACTAACCACTTGTCATGGTGTGATGGGTTGCTTCCTATCTAGTTCTTAGTTAAGCATCACAGCACGACATCTCAACTCTTTTGTTTTGTGTTTCCACGTTGAAAATTTGAATCTCTGTTCCATCTTTTGTTCAATATGCAATAAACGTGTAATACGCCATACTTTTCCTAGCTAATTTCATCTTAAGAATGTCTAGTATTAGATTCTAAATTGATTAATGGTTATTCCATGAGGATTTTTCAAGATTTTCAATTTTTTCATATGGGAAATTCAATAAGATTTCCATCGATATAAGATTAGCACAAATCTGATAACTGGGTCAGAAGTTATAACTATTTCAAGTTCCCATCGTAAAACAGTGCCATATTAGTTAGTGGTGCACCACACCACAAGATAAAAAGGCATTTGGCAAATTCTAGTAGGGTTCCACGATTACGGTGCATCGCGCCGGGCCAAAATTCAGAATTGTCCTTTTCTAGTGTCTTAGTGCGATTTTCTTCACGTCGTGCCATAGTTCTAGATCAAAAAAAAAGGGCAACGCGATGGCTCCACGTTGCGCCATCCCTCAGTTTCTCAATTGTCAAATTCTAGTGACATGGCACAATAGCACTGCATTGCGCCAGGGGTTCAGTTAGGGAAAATTTTACCAAAATTAAATGACACATCCAGGGTTAAAAAGGTAAACTTCCCACCCCTATTTAAGCCATTTAACATGTGATTCAGCCACTTTTAACCCAAAATACACTCTCTTCTCTCAAAACCCTCTCAAGAATAAGCTAGGGTTTTCATATAAGATCCATTTCCAAGAAATTTTCACCATCAATCTTCACGAAATCACAAACTAAGGTATGCATAGTGTTCATTCATCGACTCTTTTCATCTAAGAAGCCCAAGAATCTCTTTTCTAAATTCAAG
>NC_061118.1:42172251-42203220 GCF_002878395.1 Capsicum annuum | reverse complement strand
TCCTGATGCAGTTATTGGTATGTTACAGATCTTTCATGTGCATGTTTACGCTTTACTAGATCCATGAGCTTCTTTGTATTTTGTTACTCCATATATAGCAGGCAGTTTTAGAATCAGTCCTAAAATCCTAGTAGAGCACTTTTCAGTCTCTACCCCAATGGGTAAAACCATCATAGCCCGCTGGGTATATAGGAACTGCCCGATTATGACATCTCCAAAAGTCACTTTAGCAGACTTAGTCAAATTAGAAATGACTAATTTTAATGTCATTCTCAGTATAGATTGGATTCATTTCTACTATGCCATAGTCGACTGCAAAAATAAAATAGTCTAGATTCCATTTCCAAATGAACCCATCCTTTAGTGGAAGGGTAGTACTTCAGCATTCAAAGTTTAGTTTGTTTCCTACCTTCGGGCATGGAAAAATCATATCTAAAGGATAAGTCTATCATCTTGTTCTAGTTAAGGACACTAGTTCCGAAACTTCCAGGCTTGAATCAGTTCCAGTTGTAGTTGAATATTCGATATCTTTCCTGATGCAGTTATTGGTATGTTACAGATCTTTCATGTGCATGTTTACGCTTTACTAGATCCATGAGATTCTTTGTATTTTGTTACTCCCTATATAGCAGGCAGTTTTAGAATCAGTCCTAAAATCCTAGTAGAGCACTTTCCAGTCTCTACCCCAGTGGGTAAAACCATTATAGCCCACTGGGTATACAGGAACTGCCCGGTTATGACATCTACAAAAGTCACTTTAGCAGACTTAGTCGAATTAGAAATGACTAATTTTAATGTCATTCTCAGTATAGATTGGATTCATTTCTACTATGCCACAGTCAACTGCAGAAATAAAATAGTCCAGATTCCATTTCCAAATGAACCTATCCTTTAGTGGAAGGGTAGTACTTCAGCGTTCAAAGTTCAGTTTCTTTCCTACCTTCGGGCACGGAAAAATCATATCTAAAGGATAAGTCTATCATCTTGTTCTAGTTAAGGACACTATTTCCGAAACTTCCAGCCTTGAATCAGTTCCAGTTGTAGTTGAATATTCGATATCTTTCCTGATGCAGTTATTGGTATGTTAAAGATCTTTCATGTGCATGTTTATGCTTTACTAGATCCATGAGCTTCTTTGTATTTTGTTACTCCCTATATAGCAGGCAGTTTTAGAATCAATCCTAAAATCCTAGTAGAGCACTTTTCAGTCTCTACCCCAGTGGGTAAAACCATTATAGCCTGCTGGGTATATAGGAACTACCCGGTTATGAAATCTACAAAAGTCACTTTAGCAGACTTAGTCGAATTAGAAATGACTAATTTTAATGTCATTCTCGGTATAGATTGGATTCATTTCTACTATGCCATAGTCGACTGCAGAAATAAAATAGTCCAGATTCCATTTCCAAATGAACCTATCCTTTAGTGGAAGGGTAGTACTTCAGCGTTCAAAGTTCAGTTTGTTTCCTACCTTCGGGTACGGAAAAATCATATCTAAAGGATAAGTCTGTCATCTTGTTCTAGTTAAGGACACTATTTTCAAAACTTCCAGCCTTGAATCAGTTCCAGTTGTAGTTGAATATTCGATATCTTTCCTAAAGATTTCCCAAGAATTCCTCCTAAAAGGAAAATAGACTTCGGCAATGATCTTCTTCAAGATACTCAGCCTATATCTATTCTGCCATATAGAATGGCACCAGTAGAACTCATAAAACTGAAAGAACAATTGAAGGATCTCTTAGATAAGGGATTTGCCAGGCCTAGCATTTCCTCGTGGGGTACTCCAGTATTATTTTTGTGCAAGAAAGATGGTTCTCTGAGAATATGAGTATACTACCGTCAACTCAATAAGGTCATAGTCAAGAATAAGTATCATCTTCCCAGAATCGATGACTTCTTAGATCAACTTTAGGGTTCCAGTTATTTCTCTAAGATAGATCTCAGATCCTTCCATTATCAGCTTAAAGTTAGGGAATATGACTTTCGAAAAATAGCTTTCCATACTCGGTATGGTCATTTCAAATTCTTAGTTATGTTCTTTGGTCTTACAACTGTCCCAACAGCTTTCATGGACTTGATAAACCGTTTGTTCAGAAAGTACATGGACATGTTCATAATAGTCTTCATAGATGATATTCTGGTCTATTTCTGCAGTGAGCGTGATCATGCAGACCATCTCAGAACAGTACTTCAGACTCTCAGAGATCATCAATTATTT
Source organism: Capsicum annuum (assembly GCF_002878395.1). Classification (NCBI taxonomy): domain Eukaryota; kingdom Viridiplantae; phylum Streptophyta; class Magnoliopsida; order Solanales; family Solanaceae; genus Capsicum; species Capsicum annuum. Next base: position 42,201,002 of record NC_061118.1, on the reverse strand, counting down.
ACCAAATTTAGTAAGTACGAATTTTTGCTAATGTCTGTAGCATTCCTTGGTTTTATCATTTTTGGTGATGGCATTAAAATAGATCCTTAAAACACAAAAGCAGTAAGAAACTGTCCCAGACCTATCTCTCCATTAGATATTAGTAGTTTCTTGGGTTTGGTTGGCTATTAAAGATGGTTTGTTGAGGGATCTTCTTCTATTGCATCCCCTATGTCCAGTTTAACTCTAAAGAAAGTCAAGTTTCAGTGGTAAAATCCTTGCGAGAAGATTTTTCAAGAGTTGAAGACTCGACTCACCTCAGCTCCAGTATTAGCTCCCTCATATGGTTCAGATGGGTTCGTAGTGTATTGTGATACATCTAGAGTAGGTTTGGGTTGTGTCCTCATGCAGCATGGTAAGGTCATAGCCTACGCCTCCAGATATCTTAAACCCCATGAGAGGAATTATCCTACTCATGATCTTTAGTTAGCAGCTGTAGTCTTTGCCTTGAAGATTTGGAGGAATTATCTCTATGGAGTTCATGTAGATTTCTTCACAGATCATAAGAGTCTTCAGTATGTCTTTACTCAGAAAGATCTCAATCTTCATCAGAGAAGATGGTTAGAACTCTTGTAAGATTATGATATAAGTGTCCTTTATCATCCGGGCAAGGCCAACATAGTGGCTAACGCTCTTAGTAGACTATCCATGGGTAATGTTTCTCATGTTGAGGACAGTAAGAAGAAGTTAGCTCAGGAAGTCCATCAGCTTGCCAGACTAGGCATTTGCTTAGTTGATATAGATGAGGGTGATATATGGGTTCAAAGTAGTTTAGAATCATCTCTAGTTTCTGAGGTAAAAGAAAAGCTAGATAGAGATCCCACCCTTGTCAAGTTGAAACAGTTAGTTTAGGATCAAAAAATAGAGGTTTTCTCCCAAGGAGGAGATAGTATTCTTCATTGTTAGGGTCGTCTCTATGTTCCAAATGTAGATGAATAAAGGTAGAAAATTCTTGTAGAAGTGCATGGTGCGCGCTACTCTATTCATCCTAGGCCACAAAGATGTACCGCGACTTGTGGAAAATCTATTGGTGGAGTGGGATAAAGAAAGACATTGCAGAATTTATGGCTAAGTGCTCTACATATCAGCAGGTTAAGATAGAGCATCAGAAGCCTAGTGGGTCCATGCTAGAGTTCAGTATTCCTACTTAGTAGTGGGATGTTGTGAACATGGACTTCGTGATGGGTTTGCCTCAAACTCGTTATCAACATGATTCAGTCTGGGTCATTATAGAGAGAATGACCAAATCAGCTCATTTCCTTCCAGTTCATACCTCTTATCCAGCCGAGGATTATGCCAAACTCTATATCAAGGAGTTTGTCAGATTACACAGTGTTTTGTTATCTATTATCTCAGACAGAGGTACCCAGTTTATCCTTTATTTTTGGAAAGCATTCCAAAATGGTCTTGGTACCCAAGTTCATCTCAATACAGCCTTTCATCCTCAAATAGATGGTCAAGAAGAAAGGACCATTCAGACTTTAAAAGATATGCTAAGGGCGGTGCAATTGATTTCAAGGGAAGTTGGGATGACCACTTGCCTTTGATTGAATTTGCATAAAATAACAACTATCATTCCAGTATTAAGATGGCTCAATTCGAAGCTCTCTATGTTAGGATATTTAGATCTCTAATTGGTTGGTTCAAAGTTAGTGAGGCCTCAGCCATAGGTTCTAACTTGGTATTCGACGCCTTAGAAAAAGTCTAGTTGATCCGAGAAAGACTCCAGGCTGCTCAGAGCCAATAGAAGTCTTATACAGATGTTCGTAGTAAAGATATCGAGTTCGAGATTGGTGACTATGTCTGTCTAAAGATCCCTACCATAAAGGGAGTGAAGCGCTTCAGCAAAAAACAGAAACTCAGTCCCTTCAAGGTTCTCAGTCGATTCAGCAAGGTAGCTTATGAGCTCGAATTGCCTTCAGATCTAGCCTCAGTTCATCCAATATTTCATGTCTCTTTGCTCAAGAAGTACATAGGTGACCCATCAGTTTTAGTCCCTATTTAGAGCATTAATGTTCAGAACACTCTCTCTTATGAAGAGATTCCAATTGAAATCTTAGATTATCAGACTCGTAGATTGAGGTACAAAGAAGTCCCTCTAGTGAAGGTTCTTTGGAAAAATTAGTCCATCTAGGGAGCTACTTGAGAAGCAGAGGCGGACATGCATACCAAGTATCCTTACCTCTTCTTTACCCACTCAGATCAAGCCCAAGGTAATGGTTCTCCTTAAGCTTACTCAGCTTAATATTCAGTGTTCATCATAAACTTGGTATACAGGTTTATGCTCATGCTCCCATTAGAAACTTGGTATTAAGTACCATTGCATATTCAGTCATGCATGCATGTATCAGTTCAATTATGTAATTATGCATCAGACATGCATTCTCATTGTGAGAAACTTTGTTCTTTAGAACACTCAGGCATGCATTGATGAATCAGTTACACATGCATCAAATATCCATGTTCAATATTATATGTTTATCTTGTCTGTCATGTCATTCATGGAATCATGTTCCACTTATTCAATTTTAATATTTATGTTAGTTGTCTTTTCTCCCCTCTCAGTTAGTCTCATTCGAGGACGAATGTTCTCAAGAGGGAGATATTATAATACCCCATACTTTTCCTTGCTAATTTCTTCTTAAGAAGGTCTAGTTTTAGTTTCTAAATTGAATGATGGTTATTCCTTGAGGACTTTTCAACATTTTCACTTTTTGTCATGTGGGAAATTCAATAAGCTTTCCATCGATATAAGATTCACTCAAATTCGATAATCGGGTTAGAAGTTATGACTATTTTAAGTTCTCATCGTAAAACAGCGCCATATTAGTCAGTGGCGCACTGCGCCACATGAGGAAATGGCATTTGGCAAATTACAGTAGGGGTCCACAATTATAGTGCGTCGCGCTTGGGCCCAAATTCAGAATTATCCTTTTCCAATGTCTTAACGCAATTTCCTCCGCGTCGCACCAAAGTTCCAAGTTGCAAAAGAAAGGGTAACGCATTGGCTCCGCATCGTGCCATCTCTGAGTTTTCCAATTGTCAAATTCCAGTGACACGACACGATAGCGCTGCGTCGTGCTAAGGTTTCAGTTAGGGAAAATTTTACCAAAATTAAATAATGTGTCCAAGGTTAAAAGGGTCAACTTCCCACCCCTATTTAAGCCCTTTAACTTGTGATTCATCCACTTTTAACCCAAAATATACTCTCTTCTCTCAAAACCCTCTCAAGAATAAGCTAGGGTTTTCATATAAGATCCATTTCCAAGAAAGTTTCACCATCAATCTTCACGAAATCACGAACTAAGGTCTGGATAGTGTTCATTCATTGACTCTTTTCATCTAAGAAGCCCAAGAATCTCTTTTCTAAATTCAAGTTTATGGATTTTTTATGAACTTTATAATTGGGATGCTCTTGTTCATGTGGATAGCGAGAAATTGTATTCTACTCCTTGTTGGGTGATAAATTCTATGGGTTAAATTATTATAGATATAGATTTATGCAAACCTATGACTAAACCCTTGAATGATGAAATTAGAATTGAACCATGATGTTTAATTATTGTACAATGATGTTTAAATCTACCATGCTTACAATATGTTTGATTAAATTCCTAGATGAAGGAAAAGTGCCTAACTAGCATGATACCATGAAATCTCCATGTATGTACAAGTTATGCCTATCACATGTTTTGATGAAATGCTTCTATAAATGTATTATGGATTATGATGTTAATTATATGTACAAGTAAATTAGGCTTGGTCAGTTTCCTTCCATCGAGTCCTGGGGGTACTCGTACCCAAAACATTAGCTGTGTGCCTAGAGCCATGTTATGTTTTCACGATACTCTAGTCAAGCTATGAATCCTTAGACTTCACACAGTCTTATGACTCAGGAAATGTCCAAGGTCTCATGAACTCAGTCAGTTATCAGATATCAGTAGTGTTCCATCAGTCAATAGAATTTAGTAACTCAGCCAATGTTCAGTTCAGTAAATCATGTTCAGAGTCTATTTAGATGGGAGTAGTAATTAACACCAAGTCAACCCAAGGATGGGAACACACACTATCAGATAAGGGTGTGATTCTTACAAGTTATTCTTACATTCCAGAACTATGTAGCCATCATAGGTTGAGACATCAACTCTGTCCGATGAGATTTGATCAGGTGGATAAGCACTGTCAGGTAAGAGACCCACCATTCTCTTATGGGGACACTATAAGATGAGGGTCGCCCATAACTTGTCCTTTCCAGTGGCATGGTATTAACACCCTTACAATTGGGGTTACAAATTAGACCCCAATTTAGCCATAATGTCATATTAGGGGCATGTCGATTAGATAACTATATTCTATAATTTCATGTTACAAAATTAGGAATTTCAGATGCAGTCGATCCAACTCAGTAATAGAACTCAGATAGTTCTTCAGATTTTAGGACTGTCAAATACAGTCAACTTTGATACAGTACAAAAATTAGATAGTTCCAATTGATTTAGAACTGTTATATATAGTCACTCATGTTATCAGTTATATTATGATTTAGTAATCATGTTATCACTGTATTAGTTTTAGTTGTTATGTCTCATGCATGTATTCTCACACTCATGATAGTTAGTCAGTTATTATTATTGTTCATGCATACAAACCCCATGTATTTAGCCTACCTCACATGCATACCAGTACATTCAAAGTGCAGACACATTTCCTGTTTGGTGTCTTATACCATAGGTTCAGAGACACGAGCTCCAGAATAATAGTAGATTCTAGATATCCATAGATAGAGTTAGAAGTGATTTCTTATATTTCGAGGACATAATGATTTCCCTATTACCTTATTAAGTAATTTATTAGTGGGAATTAGTTTGGGACATGTCCCATCAACTCCTTACTCAAAAAGTTCAATCAGTTAGAGGCTTTCTAGACTATCATATTCAAACTTCAGTATGTTTAATTTTGTTTTGGGTATTCTGTTACCCCACATAGATGTTATAACATTTAGATCATATTTAGTATTGAACCTTATGGCCTTTCAGTTAATGTTTCTACATTATAAAGTATTTTATGCAGTATACCGGTACATATATCAGTCATGGGTTAGCTTGTGGTCCTTCGAGGTCATGAGCATCGTGTAGTGTTTCGGGTACCAGATTTAGGGTATTACAAACTTGGTATCAGAGCCTAAGGTTCAATAGAGTCCTATGAAGTGTGAAAGCTGCATCTGGTAGAGTCTTATACATGGGTATGTTGTGCGCCACATTTATGTACAGGAGGCTATAAGATGTTTTAGGAACAGTTTCCCCTCTTTCAGTATTCATGTCATGCCAGTAAGCACAATCTCAAGTCAATCTCTCAGTCTAATTTGTTTCTTCCTTTCTTCTACAGTTTATGCCTCCTAAAAGAAGAAATGGGAATCAGTCAGCCCCTCAGCCTAAAGAACCTTTAGGCGAACATGTTTCTCATGCAGAGTTCTAAACTGCATTCACTACTCTTGCTAACTCAGTCATTGCTTAGAATGAATGGCCAGCAGTCATTCCAGCCAACCCAGTGGCTAATTCAGCCACAGCTAGGATTCGGTACTTCACCCAAATTAATGCTTCATCCTTCCTCGAGTCTAAAGTAGATGAGGACCCTCAGGAATTCATTGAACAGGTTCAGAAAGTGATAGATATCATAGGGGTGACTACTATTGAGAGTGTTGAGTTAGATGTATATCAGTTGCAGGATGTCGCTCATACTTGGTTAAAATAGTAAAAGTCAAAGAGGTCAGATGATGCAGGTCCTATAGAGTGGGAGGAGTTTGTCACTGTATTCTTAGATAGATTCTTTCCCCAAGAGCTTAGAGAGGCAAAATGCTAGAATTGATTTTCTTCCAGATACTCAGCCAATATCTATTCTGCTATATAGAATGGCACCAGTAGAACTCAAAGAATTGAAATAAAAATTGAAGGATCTCTTACATAAGGGATTCATCAGGCCCAATGTTTCCCCATGCGGAGCTCCAGTATTATTCATGCGCAAGAAAGATAGTTCTCTCAGAATGTGTGTAGACTATCATCAACTCAATAAGGTCATGGTCAGGAACAAGTATCCTCTTCCCAGAATCAATGACATTTTTTATCAACTTTAGGGTGCCAGTTATTTCTCTATGACAACGGCTATTATCAGCTCAGAGTTAGGGAATGTGACATTCTTAAAACAGCTTTCTGTACTCAGTATGGTTATTTTGAATTCTCAGTTATGTCCTTTGGTCTTACTAATTCCCCACCAGATTTTATGGACTTGATGAACCATTTTTTAAGAAGTACTTAGACATGTTCATCATAGTCTTTATAGATGATATTCTGGTCTATTCCCGTGTTGAGCGTGATTATGCAGACCATCTCAGAACAGTACTTCAGATTCTCAGAGATCATCATCTATTCACCAAATTTAGTAAGTGAAAATTTTGGCTAAGTTCTATAGCATTCCTTGGTCATATCATTTTCGGTAATGGCATTAGAGTAGATCCTCAATATACAAAAGCAGTAAAAAATTAGCCCAGACTGTCTTTCCATTAAATATCAGGAGTTTCTTGGGTTTGTCTTGCTATTACAGATGGTTTGTTAAGGGATTTTCTTCTATTGTATCCCCTATGTCCAGATTGAATCTGAAGAAAGTCAAGTTTCAGTGGCCATATCCTTTCGAGATGAGTTTTTAGGAGCTGAAGACTCGACTAACCTCAGCTCCAATCTTAGCTCTCCCAAATGGATTCGTAGTTCATTATGATGCATCCAGAGTAGGTTTAGCTTGTGTCTTTATGTATCATGGTAAGGTCATAGCGTATGCCTCCAGACAACTTAAACCCCATGAGAAGAATTATCCTACTCATGATCTTGAGTTAGCAGCCATAGTATTTGCCTTGAAGATTTGAGGCATTATCTCTACAGAGTTTATGTAGATGTCTTCATAGATCAAAAGAGTCTTCCGTATGTATTTTCTTAGAAAAATCTCAATATTCGTCAGAGAAGGTGGTTAGAGCTCTTACAAGATTATGACATGAGTGTCCTTCATCATCTTAACAAGGCTAACATACTGGCTGATGCTCTCAGAAGACTATCCATGGGTAGTGTTTCTCATGTTGAGGACAGTGAGAAAAAGTTAGCTCAGGAAGTCCATCATCTTTCCATACTTTTCATTCGCTTAGTCGATACAGATGAGGGTGATATATGGGTTCAGAGTAGTTTAGAATCATCTCTAGTTTCCAAGGGTGATAGAGATCCCAGCCTTGTCGAGTTGAAAGAGTTAGTTCAGGATTAGAAAATAGAGGTTTTCTCCCAAGGGGGAGATAGTGTTCTTCATTGTCAGGGTAGTCTCTGTGTTCTAGGTGTAGATAACTTAAGGCAGCGAATTCTTGTAGAATTGGATTGTGCGTGCTACTCTATTCTTCCAGGTACCACAAAGATGTACCACGACTTACGGTAAATCTATTGGTTGAGTGGGATGAAGAGAGACATTGCAGAGTTTGTGGCTAAGTGCTCTACATGTCAGCAGGTTAAGATAGAGCATCAAAGGCCTAGTGGGTCCATGCAAAAGTTTATTATTCCTACTTAGAAGTGGGAAGTTGTGAACATGGACTTCATGAAGGGTTTGCCTTAAACTCGTCATCAGCATAATTCATTCTGGGTCATTATAGATATAATTACCAAATCAGCTCATTTCCTTCCAATTCATACCTCTTATTCAGCCGAGGATTACACCAAACTCTACATCAAGGTGTTGGTTAGATTGCACGGTGTTCCATTATCTATTATCTCAGACAGAGGTACCCAGTTCACCTCTTATTTCTAGAAAGCATTCCAAAAAGGTCTTGGTACCCAAGTTCATCTTAGTACAGCCTTTAATCCTCATATAGATAGTCAAGTAAAAAGGACAATTAGACTTTTGAAGATATGTTAAGGGCGTCTGCAACTGATGACAAAGGAAGTTGGGATAACCACTTGCCTTTGAATGAATTTTCATACAACAATAGTTATCATTCTAGTATTAAGATGGCTCCATTCGAAGCTCTCTACGGTAGGAGATATAGATCTCTAATTGGTTGGTTTGAAGTTAGTGAGGCCTTAGTCATAGGTCATGACTTGGTATTTGACGCCTTAGAAAAGGTCCAGTCGAGTCAGCAAGCTAGCTTATGAGTTCAAATTGCCTTCAGATCTAGCCTTAGTTTATCCAATATTTCATGTCTCTTTGCTCAAGAAGTGCATAGGTGACCCATAAGTTGTAGTTCCTATTCAGATCATTGAGATTCAGAACACTCTCTCTTATGATGAGATTCCAGTCGAAATCTTAGACTATCAGACTCATAGATTGAGGAACAAAAAAGTCCCTCTAGTTAAGGTTCTTTGGCAAAATCAGTCCGTCAAGGGAGCTACTTGGGAAGCAGAGGTAGACATGCGTACCAAGTATCCTCATCTCTTCTTTACCAACTCAGATCAAGCTCAATGTAACAGTTCTCTTTAAGCTTACTCAGCTTCATGTTCAGTGTTTATCACAAACTTGCTATGCAGCTTTATGCTCAAGTTCCCATTAGAAACTTGGTATCAAGTACCATTGCATATACAGTCATGCACGCATGTATCAGTTCAGTTATGTAATTATGCATTAGACATGCATTCTCATTGTGAGAAACTTAGTTCTTCAGAACACTCAGTCATGCATTCATGAATCAGTTACACATGCATCAGATATGCATATTCAGTATTATATGTTTAGCTTGTCAGTAATGTCATTCATGAGATTATGTTCTAGTTATTCATGTTTAGTATGTACGTCAGTTGTCTTTTCTCCCCTCTCAGTCAGTCTCATTCGAGGATGAATGTTCTCAAAGGGGAGATATTGTAATACCCCATACTTTTCCTAGCTAATTTAATCTCAAGAATGTCTAGTATTAGCTTCTGAATTGAATGATGGTTATTCCATGAGGAATTTTCAAGATTTTCACTTTTTGTCATATAGGAAATTCAATAAGCTTTCCATCGATATAAGATTCGCCCAAACTCGATAACCGGTCAGAAGTTACAAATATTTCAAGTTTACATCATAAAAAAGTGCCATATTAGTCAGTGGCGCGCCGTGCCACAAAAGGAAATGGCATTTGGCAAATTCCAGTAAGGGTCCGCAATTATGGAATGTCATGCCAGGGCCCAAATTTAGAATTGTCCTTTTTCATTTTATTAGCGTGATTTCCTCCATATCGCGCCAAAGTTCCAGGTCATAAAAAAGGGTCAACGTGATGGCTCCGTGTAGTGCCATCTCTCAGTTTCCCAATTGTCAAATTCCAGTGACACAGCATGATAGCGCTGCATCGCGCCAGGGGTTCAGTTCAGGAAAATTTTACTTAAATTAAATGACGCATCTAGGGTTAAAAGGGTCAACTTCCCACCCTTATTTAAGCCCTTTAACACGTAATTCAACCACTTTTCACCCAAAATACACTCTCTTCTCTCAAAAACCTCAAAAGAACAAGCTAGAGTTTTTATAGAAGATCCCATTCCAAGAAAGTTTCACCGTCAATCTTCACAAAACCACGAACTAAGATATGTATAGTGTTCATTCATGGACTCTTTTCGTCCTTGAAGCCCAAGAATCCCTTTTCTAAATTCAAGTTTATGGATTTTCTTATGAACTTCATGATTGGGCTGCTCTTGTTTATGTGGAAAATGAGAAATTGAAGTCTACTCCATGTTGGGTGATAAATTCCATGTGGGTTAAATTATTATTGATATAGATTCATGCAAACCTATGACTAAACCCTTGAATGATGAAATTAGAATTGAACCATTATGTTTAATTATTGTACAATGATGTTTACATGTACCATGCTTACAATATGTTTGATTAAATGCCTAGATGAAGAAAAAGTGCCTAACTAGCATAATGCCATGAAATCTCCATGTATGTACAAGTTACTCCTATCATATTTTTTGATGAAGTTCTTCTATAAATGTATTATGGATTTTGATGTTAATTATATTCTCAAGTAAGTTAGGCTTGGTTAGTTTCCTTCCATCGAGTTGTAATACCCCGATACTCTAACCAATAGTGCAACCATGACTCAAGATCATGAGTAGCAAATTATAGTGCTTTAGTTGTTTTCTGATCAAGGTTGATGTTTATTAGGGCATAAAAGATGTCCTAGCGATTAGGTAAATCAAAACATTCCTTACCGATTGAATTCTTGGGAAGGATATTCCCTTATTCAACTTCAAATAAGCATATCTCTCGTTATACTATGAATTATTGATCTCATACCTACCAAAAGATATATAATTGAATTATCTTTCCAACGATACTAATTTGAATCAAATCCAGTATCAGAGCCAAGATTTATGCCCATTTTACTCCAGCATATCAAGTTGGAAAACTGAGTGACGACATTTGTGATAAGCTGTCACAAGTGTGATGACTTATGACCAATGTCATCAGACTTAGGCAGATTTCCACCCCCAGTGATGTCATTTAATGATAATTCATCACAAGTGTGATGACTTATCACCAATATCATCAACCTTAAGCAGAAAATCATAAAATCCACCCTTTTGTGACGATATTTCGTGATGACTTGTCACAAGTCTGATGACTTGTCATGAATGTCGTCTACTATTTTTTTTCAGCAATTTGAGGATGTTTTTGCAAGGGTATTTTGGTCTTTTTCCATCTTTTGGAGGCCCCTTTATATATGAGAATTCCTATCTAAACCCTAATTTCTTCATTCTCTCTTCCAATTCTCTTAAGAAATATATCTAGGGTTTTTATTTAAGGACATTAATCTTCCAAAAATCATCCATAAATCTTCAAGATTTCTTCGAGAATCAAGTTCTTCATAGTGTGGGCTTTGATAATTATTTATTACAAGTGCGGATAGAGTCTCAAGCACTAGAATTCATCCAATTTCAAAGATTAAGGTATGTGGGATTTTGAACAAGAGCAATTCTTTCGTTCTTGTGCCCAAAGCTTTGATTTCTATCATGGATTTATATGATTTTGCAAATGGGTTTATACCCAAATTACTTCATCATGAGATTATGAGAATTTAAATTGTTCAAGCTTTGTTATACATGATTATTTTGCTATTCCCAAATTATGACTTGAAATTTAATACTGCATATTTCATATTTCTACCATGAGTTGATATTTCAAGTGCTTTCAAGATATGTGTCAAGCTTTAAGCTTCCTTATGACAAACTAGATTGTAGAGTATATTGATTCATGAGATTAAGTTGTTACAATGAGTCTTGATATTTCCTCAACGTTATTGATGTTGTCATGATTTAATGAATTGACACATTTTGATATTGAGAAAGATTGATTTGATTTGAGTCGAGTTAGGAATCCACAAATTGATTATGATTTGATAAATGAGAAAGATATTTGATTTGGTCTTCATGATAGACCCTTGTGATGTTTGTGGTGGATTTCCTAACGCATTCTGAGCTAGTGTCTGGGAGTAGTATTTAGCACCGAGCGAGAAATGTGGTATTTTCCCAAAACTATGTGTCACCGTAGGATTGATATTGATAATTGTGGGACAGAGGCCGAGTATGAGATTGTGATCACTAAATTTAGGTTGTACTCCCTGAAAAGAGTACGACGCTCCTTCCAATGAGGGGTTCTCTCCTTAGGAGGGTAAAACATTGGACTCCATGTAGCTCACATGGTTTATGTCCGTTATAAAAACCTCCCATGTCCATAAGAGTTGAGTTTCTTGAATTATCGAGTCACTCCGAGTCTTTAGTTAAAGAGTTGAGTTATTTATGATGATTTATGAGGTTTTTATCATATGATTTATTTACTATGAGATCATGAAAAGTATGTTTCAATCTAACTCAAGCCAAGTGATCCATCATTGTACATATGTATATTTTTATAAAATTGATGATGATATTTGCATTGTTGCATGCACCCCCATATACTCAGTACATTCCAAAGTGCTGACCCACATATTTTTCTATGGGCTATATTTTCTCGTAATGTAGGTTCAGGTACTCAGTCGCAGCCACGTTAGCGATATTTGAGTGCCTCAACTATATTTCCTCAGTGGTTACTCCTCATGGTTCGAGGACCATGTTTATATTTTTGGTGATATCGTTCTATTGTTACGGCTTTCAGCAGTGTTTGAGTCAGTTGGGGGTTTTTCCCAATGGCTCCTTAATTTTGATGTATAGAGGCTTTGTCAGACTAGAGGGTTGGCATGTGTAAACATTCAATATATTTTGGTTGTACAGTCTAGTATTCTCCAGTATTTCTCTTAAACCCGATGTGGTATATCTTTTTGTTGTGCATGACTATTGTTGAATTGAATTCCTTGAGGTAGTGTCTGGCTCTGAGGGTTAGCTTGGGGCTTTGTGTAGCCCTAAGCACCGTGTGGCATCTCGAAATGAAATTTTGGGGCATTACACGGGTCCTATGGGTACTCATACCCAAAACATTATTACTGTGCCTAGAGCCATGTCATGTTTTCACAATACTCTCAGTCAAGCTATGAATCCTTAGACTTCAGACAGTCTTATGACTCAGAAAATCTCCATGATCTCATAAACTCAGTCAGTTGTCACATATCAGCAGTATTTCATCAGTCAACGAAATTTAGTAACTCATCCGCCCATGTTTAATTCAGTAAATCATGTTCAGAGTCTATTCAGATGGGAGCAGGAATTAGCACCGATTGAACCCAAGGATAGGAACACACACTATCCGATGAGGGTGTGATTCTTAGAAGTCATCCTTGCATTCCAGAACTATGTAGCCAGCATAGGTTAAGACATCAACACTCTCTGATGAGGGTTGATGAGGTGGATAAGAACTTTTAGATAAAGACCCCACCGTTCTCTTTTAGGGACACTATCAGATGAGGGTCGCCCACAACTGTCCTTACTAGTGGTGCAGTATTGACACCCTACCAATTGGGGTTATAGATACGGTACAGAACTCAGATAGTTAGAGGCTTTTTAGATATCATGTTTCAGAACTATATCAAACTCAGATACAGTACGAAACTCAGATAGTTAGAGGCTTTCTAGACTATCATGTTTCAGACTTCAGTATGTTCAATTTTTTTTGGGTATTCTATTACACCACATAGATGTTATATCATTCAGATCTTGTTTAGTATTGAACCTTATGGCCTTTCAGTTCATGTTTCCGCATTATAAAGTATATTACGCAGTATACAGGTACAGATATCATTCATGGGTTATCTTGTGGTCCTTTGGTGTCATGAGCAATGTGCAGTGTTCCAGGTACCAGATTTGGGGTGTTAAAAAATGGCAGAGGAACAGAAAATTCAAATATTTCAAGATGAAACTTAGAAGAGGTGATAAAATTGTAAGTAAGCTTTTATCTCACCATTTTGAAGATTTAAACCTTTTACCCAACTTCACATCAAACTTTTGAATTTGTTCTTTACGTAAAAGTAAGCGCATCAACAGTCCACGTGCATGATATCTCATGATAGGGTTTGAGTCATTTTGTCAAAATTAGTAACAGCCACGTGCATTTCTAATTTTTCCCCTAGGCTGCTTCGTTATGCTAGGATGTGGTTATGATCGTCTAGCTGTGATCGTAGTTAACTTCCTCAATCGCAGTTGACTGATTTCTGCTTGACTACCGTGACCGTGGTAAGTGGACCATGACCGCAGTACCTGAGGCCAATTCTTGCTCCAAGTCTTCACCTGTACGTTCCTATTCCCTTTCTACTCATTTTAAGCTCTAATCCATATCTTTCTAGCTTTTCAACTCTATACCTATAAAGGGTGAATATTAGTGCATTTACTCACAAATCTGTCTCATTAACTCATTCAAACAAAGGTAATGTATATGATTATTAAGTAAGAATAAGTGGTAAGATAGTGCTCATCACTTATTGGTTCAGTTTTGACTTGACACCTTGAAATCATGACTTGGAAATTATGATAAACTTGGAGTATTAATGCCTACACATCTTCAGGTTCGGTTTGGTAAGTTGAGACTGGGAAACTCAGCCTTTGTGTTGAGATTTTAGCTTAGTGTTGTAGAGCTAGCATGCAACTTTCATTTTAGACTTTTCTTAGTTCAAATTTCATTTATTAGTTGGATAATCCTACTTCTTTAATTGCCTATTTTGTCTCCTCGACTTCAGATGGAATACGGTTGATAAGTATTCATATGATAGCATATAGAGCTGGCATTATTTTTTTTATCTTTGACCTCAAGTCTTAAGTTTTCTTTAGGAATTTTGGATAATTTACTTAATGGGAGTAATATACTCAAGTTGGATTCAGTATGACTTTATTATTGGTGGATGAGACATCTTTGAGTAGAATATTCTGTGATGAGTGGTTATACCTTCGATTTTAGGATTTTAATTTGATTTTCATCCAGACTGGTTGAAGCAGTATCATGGATTGCATTCCTCAATTATCCCCATTTGTGTGCCCAAACAACACCTTATGAGCTTATTCTCACATTTTCTATATAGACTTTCAGTGTGTCAGCTTTAGCTCTTTGAGTTCTCCATGATGAGACTGTGTGGGCGAGACTCAAGTGATTTTCCTCTTGGCTTGGAATGGGTAGTAGGTGCAAGATGGTAAAGGGTGTGTATATTTGGATTTGGATTTGGTAGCTTGGCTCATGACTTGGGTTGGCCTTGCCTTGTATGACCCTTTATTTATTTATGCAAATATAGAGATGGTATCAACGTGTTATGGTTCATATGTACGTACATCAACCTTCTTGGTTTAGTTTGAGGATAGTTAGCGGTTAAGTTGAGTTTAGGTTATTTGGAAGTAAAATGAGAGTGCTGGTTGAAAAAGGGACACCTGTGGAAAAATCCCATAGAAAAATTTTCTCTTTATTGAGGTTATCCGGGAAGCTATGCTCTTGGTATGCAGTCCCAGTACCTCATCCCTTTCGAGATTTTGAGATTCTTTCAATCTGTTGACTTTTGGGGGGAAAAGTCATTTTAGTAGTGGATATTATAATGACACTTTCGTTCACTTTTTGTATTTTTGTTTATCTTCACCATTCGAGCTTCTCCATAGCTTCCCTAAGTCATTTATGACCTAAAAGGGCTAATGGTTCGGTCAATAGGCATTTCGTTTAGTTTTAAAGCCAATTCCCTGTTCTGAAGTCTTCATTAGTACCAAATGGCCACCGTGCAAAAACTTTAATGAAACAATCTTGGATGCAAATTCTGACTATGACAGAAAATCCTGAATATCAATTTTAGGCTAGGTATACCTTTGGTTTGGGTCCTAATGCACCCGAGCATATTTCGACCTATTGATCAGAAAGTTGAAAATTTGAAAGTTTAGGTATGGGACCCACATTTGGTCAAAATGACCTCAGATTGAAAATCCAACTATACCATTGCATCTAGAATTTTGAATTTAATGTGGTTATATATTTTTTTGTGAAAATTGGATTCCAAATAAATCTAGAGCCATCATTTGAAACCTGGAAATATGTCGAGTTTTGCTAGGTCTGGTAAATTGGCGATCGCGAAAAGGCAATGGTGATTGCGACATCTCTTTACCTGGGGTTCTATAAATAGACCCCATTGTCGTGATTTGGGTAATTTTCTCTTTACCCTTGAGATTTTAAAACCCTAAATAGGTATAGTAACTCAAAATTGATTATGGTGGGTGACGTAGGAGCTTGATTATCATCTTTAATCGTGAATATCTAAGAATTTAAGGTACAAATCCTTTGAATTCATACTTGGATTTATTGGTTTGGACCCAAAACCCTAATTTAGCTTAGGGCTTGTTTTTAGCCCAAAGTTTAGCTTTGTTTGCACCTATTTTTGTGGGGCTATTATTCCTTGTTCATATATGAACATTGGGTTTGACCTTGTAAATGCATTTTCCCTACATGGGACCTACTTGAGGTTTTTGGTGTTGTTTTAGGGCCCAAAGCACAATAGTGCAATATGAGCATTATTAGACTTATATTGATGAGTAGACTATGTTTTGATAGCATGATGGAATTTTGGGAATTATGAAGTAAAGTCGAGCATGTGGTATATGATATGATGTTTTATAGTTTGGCTTTGAGTTAGGCTTTAGTCTACTATTCTTCATAGATAATATGTGATTTATATATTGAGTATGAATATGGATGTTAAAATTGATTATGGATAGAATGACTTAGCCTTTACTATTGATGTTTGGGGATTAGAGGAGGGTTTTGGACCCGTAAGATGGTATGTTTATGACCTTTTATAATCTTATTACCTTATCCCTATTTTAAATTAATTTGTAGCATGGATATGATATAATGCTAGGTTTGGGATGTGGTCTTAGTGGTGGAAGCATGATTGGTATATCTAATCTTATTGGGCTAGTATGGTACTATTTGAATCATAATTTGGGAAGAGTTGACTTGAATTCCCTTGTTTCTACACGAAGTTCCTATCTTAGTATTGGTTATGATTTACTTAATACCTAGAAGTTGAACTATATACTTTAGCCTAGTTTGAGTAATAGTTTGCATTAATATGGAAATTGAGGATTAGAAGTGGGATTGATCAGCCTACTTAGGCAAAGACTTGTGTTAGCCTTGTGGGACTTAGTTGCAGATGTTAGGCATAGTTTAAACTAGTTAACCTTAGGATAAGGTTACTTCGTGACTTTGTAAATTGTAATGATTTTCCCTGGAGTGTAAATTATGAGTTATGGCAATGTTAATACTTATAGAAATGATAATGGGCCTTTGGAGATACTTTTCCTTCTTAGACAGTATATTGGACCTTTAGATATATTTTTCTGATTAGACTTTACGTTTAGCCCATAGAGACACTGTTTTCTCCTAGACTTGATACTTGGCCTATAGAGGTGCTATTTCCTCTTGGACATGACATCGGGCCTGTAGAGATGATATTCCTCTTAGTTATGATTATTGGGCCTATAAAGATAATTTTCCTTTTAGTTTTGATTATCGGGCCTATGGAGATGATATTAATCTTAGATATGATAACTGGCCTAGAGGGGTGATATTTTTTATAGTCATGATGCATGACTTATAGATATGAGATGTTTTACAGATGTGATATGCTTATTGATATTACAACTCCTAGATGTGAGATGCCTCCGATATGTGAGATGATTATTGATATTCTATGGCTTATAAATATGATTGTCGATATCAGTTCCGGATATATATATGGGCATAAGGTCGTAATCATGATATTGTGATTATTTTTGACATATTATTTGTAATAACCCATACTATTCTTAGCTCGATTCATCTTTTAGTTATATTCTTAAGGAGCTTAAAGCTTGAAAATTCCACAAAGTGTTGGGGACTTAGTTATTTTTAAGGACTTTTAACTTCGAGGATTTTCATTTTGTTCTTCCCGACCCTAAGACGTTTAGTTTTTGAGTTAATTTATGTTCAAGGGTGTAAATAGCATATCTCAAAGAAGTTTTGGATTTTTCGGATGAGGATTAGGATACGTTTGGATTTCAATTCAAAAACCTTAGTGCGATAGCTTTGCATCATGATGGGTATAGCGATGAGACAGTCATCGCATCGCGGTGAAGGTGTTTTCGTGCAATTGTTGATTTATAATTGAATGCATGTGTCATAATCTTTATCCTACTGTGTGAAGTTCTCATGAGGTGAAAAATATTCATATAAATCACTTAGAACAAGGTTGACAAAGATCCTTTGATTCGTCCAAAGTTTGGTATTCAATTCTACGAGGGTCAATTTTGAACGTGTATATATTTTATATACGTGGAATTTTTCTGCTCAAGACCCATAAAATTGTAGATAGTTGAATTAGTTTTCAAATGATACCAATTTTGCGATAATCCGATACCCAAGTGAAAAGTTATGATGATTTTCGTCAAAACCTGTAAGCCACCATGATAAGACCGCATCGTGATGGGCCTTTTATCCTCATTCCAGTTACAAATTTTTGTTTAAATGATTGAGGGGCAATTGGGTCTTTTTTCACCTTACCCCAATCGTTCATAACACGATTTGGGCACCAGTTAGGGCATTATTTTTCCCATCTTCTCCAATTTTCCTCTTATAAAAACCCTACTCCTCCCCAAAGAACAAATTCAATTTCTTTTTCTCCAAGGAAACCAAGAATTCAAGTTTCCCAATTCAATAACCTTCAAGAAAGCTTCAAGAATTGTATTTTCCTTCCAAAATTGAGGGTTAAAGGTATGTGGGAGTTAATCCATGGGTCCCCTTTCACCTATGTATCCAAGGACCCTTTGTGAATTTAAATTATGAGTTTTACATTTTTCAAGTTTAATTATCTCCATGAATCTCTTGTTGATTTCAATTATGAGTTATGGTTTCATGTGTTTTCAAGTAGAATAAGTCATATCATGTTTGAGTATTGAAATTCCCATATCATGTTCAAGTGAATTCCATATAAATCCCCAATTTAGAGTTTTTGTCATGTAATCAATCTATCTCATTATGTTTAAAAAAATCCCCATGTTGAAGTCTTGATCTCTATGTTTTTTAAATGCCAAAGAGTTAGGTTTTTGAATAAAGATTCCCTATTATGGTTTCAAAACTTTATATGTCCTTGTTGTTATTTCCATTTAGTGTTGGGGGTTATGAATACCCAAAATTTAGTTGATTAGCTAGTTTCTTTCAGTATCTAAAGAATGATTTTAGCTATACCATGAGCAATATCATTCAGTTAGTAACATGGTCAGTTATGAGCCAAATTAAGCTCAGTTCAATCTAGTAATTAGTGTCTTTAAGTTTGGATTAAAGACTTTGCACCCAGTCAATATAGGGATGACGTCTCCCCCGTTAGTAGGCATGAGGCACTTGTCTCCCCTGTCAGCAAGCATAAGACGTTAGCAACAGTCACTAGGTTCCAGACCTATGGCACCACCATAGTCATTGAGAGGTCCCCCGTCAGTTAGGCATGACACCCTTATCCTTTGGGACATTAGAATAGTAGATCCACATAGCCTAGTTTAGTACCCGTGGTGCGGTATTGGCACCCTTCAAACTGGGGTTATAGGTTGGACCCTAATAGTATATTGGGGCATATCGGTTATAGCTAGCTCCCACAGTCTCAGTTTATTATTTAGTATAGAGTTCAACTTCAGGTTTGCTTGAACATAGCTTAAAATTATCAGTTACTCTATTAGTGTTTTAGTTTACAAACCAAATTAGAATATTTTTATGCTTGGTCATGCATTCTCATATTTTACAGTTTTTATGCATTTATACTCAGTTATCTCATGTTGTCCAGTAGTTTGTATTCTTATATAAACTACTAAGTCTATATAGACGCTAGTTATCCCTTTTCTTAGATTTCAATAATTCCATCTCCAAGGCATTCTTTATTCAGTTAATCATATCAACTCAGTACATGTATGTTTGGTTTTGTTTGTTTATGTTTCCATGTTTTACCGTATCACAGCTTCAGTTCTCCTTATTCTGACAAAGTATGGTTTTAAGAAACTAAGTTTAGTGATTCACCAGCTTATCAAATTATATTTATTACGCATGTTTTAAGCTACTTCAAATTTCAGTTAACTCCAGTCTCTTGGTGATACTACTTACACATAGCATGCATGTTTTAAGATTACGTATGAAATTAGTTTTGCTTATTGCATTCATCCCCATTTACTCAATATATTCCAGAAGTACTGATCAATATATATGTCTGTGTGGCTACATTTTTTCATAATGTAGGTACCATTAGTAGCCCATACATCATGACCAGATAGTTGCAGTTTTTAACCAGCAGGTGATGAGTTCTCCTATTTTGAGGACTTAAGCCAGTTGTTGTTCCTATAATTTACTTTGTTACTCATATATATTTATTATTGGTAGAGGAAGGCTTGTCCCAGCTATCTATAGTCACTATAGTAGTGGCTTCATAGATGTCAGTCAAAGTCAGTCATGTAAATTTCGTTCTCTCTTCAGTTTTATCAGATTGTAAATTGTATCAGTATTATAATTCTCCCTAGATTTTTTTATAAATATATTTTCACGTAGTAGAACTAGTTATTTAATATATTATAAATCAGTTGAATAATAGTATGCCAGTTCAAGGGTTAGATTCGGATCACTTGTGGTTCCAAGCACCGTGTTACGGCTAGGGGGTACTCTTGGGTCATGACAATCTTTGTATCAGACCACATAGTTCAAGTGTCCTAGAGTGTCTTTGAAGCCGTGTCTAGTAGAGTCTTGCTAAATGGTACAGAGATAATTGTACTTTTATTTGAGAGGCTACAGGGCATTTAAGAAATATTTTCATTTTATCATATCTCAGATCGTGCAGTAGAAGTGTTCTCTAAGTAACTTATGTAGATTCTTATGTTAATCCATTCATACCAACTCTGCCTTATCATTGAGGCAACAAAAATGGTCAAGATCAAATCTCTACAAACAAAGCTTTCTCTAACATTCCCCTCAGATAGTTATAGGATTCCATCCAGTCTAGAAAGTATCCCAGTAGTGCTTTTATGTTTCAAAGTTTGAAAGACTTCATTTAGGTTCATGAAAATCATGCACTAAGCCAAAGTGAGATATGCTTTTAGATCCCTTCTCAAAATCAATGATAGTATGTGACCTAGAGTTAGAAGCATGAACCCAAAAGCGTAGCAACAGTAAAGTGGGAATAGTATTTATCTTGATTTGGCAGATTATGTATTCATGGAGCTAGTTGTATTAAGGGTGAATCAGTAGGCTTTAAATAGTGTATGCAAGAATTTAAGTTTGTTGATTTGAAATTATATGTTTTTTATATTAAGGTATGTTGGTGTAATGGTAATTCTCATGGTTTAGATGTGATGTTAGTAGGCTATAAAGGAAGTTAGTATGCTTCATTAAAGATTTAGGGCTATCTATCTTAAGTGTTAAAATCTAAGTTTGAATCTTTGAAGATTGAGCTAATTGAAAGAAGTGTTGAAACTCTTAATAATGTGAACTCAGTGAGTATTATTACTCCTGAAAATTTTAAGTTAGTTAATGTTTAAGCTATTATGTGATGATTGTTGGGGTTATAGAAAGCTAAGATTTGTATCTCGGAAGGAAGTATTAATTCTGGGTTTTACACTTTCAGAGGTAGTCTTCCAAGGCAAGTTTTGTATTTTTATGTATTGTATATCTCGGGCTCTAGAGTAAAGTAGTTGCAGTTCAGAATAAAGTTTATTAAAATTGTTCACAGACTTATAACGATGACTTAAAGCTGAGAGGGAAATGATAAAACAAGTAACAAAGTCATGCTTTTAGATTTTAGCAGTGATGCTAGACTATTGTAGAACATCAGTAGGGGAGGAAGATGCCCGACCCATTCTTGTCTAAAATGAAAAGTGTTGTATTTTAGTCATCACGACATCTACTCATACCTTACAAGTCAGCCCTATGATCATAGCTTATATTTGTGCACTTTTCATAGAATCATGTACGCTTCTAGATCCTTGTATGAAGAGTTCCATTTCACTCAACAGTAAGAATCATATTCCATGAAATTATGAACTCCAAACTCAGGTCATGCAGCTCATGACTTATGTACTCATGCTTTACAGTAAGCTCAGTTCTAAGTACTCTCGCTTCACTCCTAATGATCAGCAGAACTAAGTTTATATCATGTATGCCCTCAGTTTAGATCTCTTTGATGAATCCATAATGTTGATACTCTATTCATTAGGCCTTAATTAAGTGTCAAAGTTATTCTTTCATGCTTCAGGTCTTCATGTTCTAATCTTTTAGTGATCTCTCCTTAGGTCAAGATAGTGATAATGAACAATTGTTTAGATGGGAGAGAGTAAACATTTCTTATTGGCGAAAGATTATTCTATGCTTATTTTAGCTAAGGATGTAAGTGTGAAGTAAGATTAAGGCCAATTTTCATATATATATATATATATATATATATATATATATATATATATATATGTCATGGTTAGTTGAAATTTTGTGTATGTTTTCTTGGGGTAGTGCATAGAAGTAGTTAGTGATAGAGGTTTGGAGGATATGAGAAAGATGCTTTTATGGGTCTTTGTTTAGAAGTTCATATGTGGTTATGAAGATAGGCTTGAATGTCATGTTTTTATATATGTGGATAAATGCATTGCGCATTAGTGAATGTCAAGTAGGAGGTTGAATGTAGTTGTTGAAGTGGTAATAATAATTACTCATAAGATGAGGAGTTGTGAAAATATAGGGTGTATCGAATTCATGATTCAGACTAGTATTACAGTATTATGTGTGCTCTATGTAGATTCGAGTATGCTTGAACATAGTGAGGGAATTCAGTTTAGCTCAGACTTCAGTAGCTAGCGTTATCTGTGCCCATGTGATTATTTTAAGTAGCCTCAAGTGAAGTGCATTTTTAAAGTGAAATGTATGGTTGAGTATAAGCGTTCAGTATAATTCAGTCTGTTTAGCCGGTAGTTCAGTTTAGTAGTCATACAGACAAATTCCTATAGTTTTCCATCTTTCGATCTAGTCTTATTATCTGAAGTTTCATGAATATGGCCATTCCAAGAGATAGTTTGTTCGCATCCATGAAAATTGTGAATC
This sequence comes from Capsicum annuum, assembly GCF_002878395.1. Classification (NCBI taxonomy): domain Eukaryota; kingdom Viridiplantae; phylum Streptophyta; class Magnoliopsida; order Solanales; family Solanaceae; genus Capsicum; species Capsicum annuum. The sequence goes on along the minus strand of NC_061118.1, from coordinate 42,178,427 downwards.
CATTCCAGTTCATGCATCATGCTTCAGATTCAGATATTCGATCATGATTCAGTTATTAAGTGTCCCATGCATTATCTTTTTCTTTCCTTAGTATTTCAGCCAAGTCAATATTATTCGGGGGACAAAGTACCCAAGGGGGAGATGTGGTGATACCTCGAGTTTTCATGTCCTAAACCTCTCATCTTTTCTTCATGAAATCGGATCCAACTGGATGTAATGGTTACTCTTAAGTTGACTCTCTCATTTCTATCTAAGCCTTATAACCACTCTCATGTCATTGCATGTATTCAAGAAACTAGTTTCACAACACGTGTGTTGCACGTGTGTGTCAAGTCATGTAGAATATGAGCACTAATAAACTAATACTAGTATTATTAAAATATAAATTTTATGAGGAATTATACATGAAAGGATATAGTACAAATTTTCAAATATGATCAATGTGGATCACCATTGTGGCATATTTGTCGAGGTCAAGATGATTGGACATTGTCTATAATTACAAAGATGAACAATCAAAGCTTTAGTGGATACATTTCCTTTATTTGCTTAGATTTTATAAGTACAAATATGCAATGAAGCATATCACACCTAATACATTGATATAAACTTTATTCTTCACCTAATACTTCTTAAAACTATTATAAATATATTCATTTAAATAAACCATTTTGAATAATTAATGGTCTCCTACAATTTCAATAACAATAGACAAGATTGATTTATGTATTGCTTTGGGGGCGGACCTACATATATATGTGGGGTGCTCTAGCACCTGCTAAACTCATCACAGAATAAGTAAAATTACATAGAAAGTATACGAAAATAGGTATATAATATATAAAAGCACCTACTAAAACAAAAGTTTGTTGGGTGCATTGGTATTTAGGTTGACTCTAAGGTTCTCTACTAATGATGCCCTGGGTTCGAACCTTATTGAGGTGAATTTTATTTTATTTTTTTAGTTTCTAAGTTTTTTAAGAACCCTCTAACCTTAAATCCTGGGTCCGCCACTGTATTACCAAAGTTGGGTGGTCACAGGACTATTTATGTGATCATAAAATTACAAACTTCGTAAATGCAATTTTGGAGTTGCTATACTCGTACGTAAAGATATTTTGATGACAAATAACACTAATATCTTAATCAGGACACTTCATTTCTTCTAGCAAATTCTTTTTTAAGATTTCACAAATATTTTGTTGAATGAATAATCATCATTGTATATCTCATATTTCATATACACCATGTGTAGCTCTAGTATAAATCAAATTAACCAAATAAGAAGGTTGACACTTATAACTTAACAAGTACACAAAGGGGTGTTAAAACTCAATTGACAAATGATAAGATAAGACTTGACTTATTTCAAATTTGGTTTCACCTCTGTGTAAGTTTCTGCTTATTTTGACCAATAGGCAATACTTGTTGAGCTCCTCTCATGTTGGTTCCTTACTGCGTCTTGGTGGTAGTGACATAGACAGTGGGCATAGATTTTGCTTGTTAGCTGGAATGGAAACACATCTTTTTATTTTTTCCTTGTGCCAAATCTTGTACTATCCTCTACATGTATGTACAAATTTGTAATGGAATTAAAACACAACAAAGGACACTATAATATCTATATACTTCTAGGTGTATTAATAGCTTGGGAAAATGATTTCAATATAAAGGACTTGGTTTCATTATTTTAACAGCAAGATGTCAAAATATTGAGGCGTAAAGGCATGCAGATTGGTCCTACACTAGGGCTGTCATATTTTATTTGTTGAAACAATTGAAAATTAAAGGATTGTAACATGTTTATATGAAACCTGCTCTTAAATGTTGTCTGTCTCCCATCTTTTCTTAAATACTATGTCATTAGGGGTAGATAACTGTTATTATCTTAAAATAAAACTCATTTGATGTTTTATTGTTGGGTGAATATCCATTATGTTAAGCATTAAATCATTGTATATATTATCTAATGGATCTATATATTACCCAAGTTATCCGCATCCCCTACAAATGGTATCAAAGCCTATGCTAATCAAAGTTACGGAAGTAGTATATAATTAGATTTATTTGATTAATTTATTAATTATGATAAAATTAGATTTAGACATATTATAAATATTGTTTAGATGAATAACGTATAAAAATTACAAAAATATAAAGAATTAAAACAAATAATATCTGAAAAACGTAAAGACTTAAAAATAAGGATAGAAAGACTACAGTATAACATAATTGCTGGAGTTAGTAAAAACTCAATAAATGCACAAAAAGAAGAAATATCAAATTTAGAATAAACAATAGATAGTCTAAAATATATATATCGACATAACCTATATACATTTAAATAAAATGAACAAAGAAAAATTTATAATAGATGAAAAAGCATATGAAAATCATGAAGGATTAAAAATAAAAATAGTATTCTCTAATTTAGGAAGAAGATATAAGAAAATAGGTGAACATTTATACTTAATGTTAGAAAAAGAAGAATTAAAATTAGAAGATAAGTTGGCAGCCATGGTAAGAATAGAAAGAGAAAACAAAGAGATAGACAGAAAAAAGGAAATAGATAAAATAAAACAACAAACCACAGAAGAAATACGAAAAATAGAAGAAACTAAAAATAGTAGGATTGCTAAATTAGAAAAAGAACTACAAATGCTAAAAGATTTATATGAAAAGAGAGTGAAACAAAAAAAAGAAAAAGATAAAGAACAAAAATTATTAAACGAGATAAATCAATTTAAAGAAAAATTAGAAATAAAAAATAAAGAACCAGAAACCAGTGAATTAAAAATAAATACAATATATGTTGAAGAAACAGGTAATTATGATTTGAAAGATAGTGAAACATATACAGAAATTCTAGAAAACATAGGAAAACTAGAAATTAATGAAAAACAAGAAGTAATTAATAAAGAAAATCTACAACTAATAAATACAGAAGTAAATACTCTAGATAAAAATATAATACCTAGTACATCAGAAATAAGAAAACCAACCTATAATTACAAAAATAAGTTTAAAAGATATAATCCAAAGGATGAATATAATAAATGGACACCAAGACAAATAATTAATTACAACTTTTTAGATTTAGACTGTGTAATAGACACAAATAAAACAATACAACTATGGGTAGGATACATGTCAAAAAAATTATTAGATAATAAAATAGATACAACAAATACACCAGAATATATAGAAAAGACATTAATAGGACCAGTAAAATTATTGCTTTTAAACCTAGCCGAAGCAAGTTAAAAAGTACAAAGATCTGATAATAAAACAGAAGGAACATCAATACCTACTAAAATACTACCAACAGAAATATTGAAAAAATATGAAATAGCTATAAGAGAAGAATTAGTAGTATAACAACAAAAGAAGAAGAAGAGCAAAATAAAGAGAAAGATATGAATAGGAATTTAATGTTAAAATTAGCAATATGTAATATGTGATATATAGATGAGTATACATGCACATTTAAAGAATATTATTATAAAGGAACATATAATATAGAAGAAAGTAAAGAAATAAGAAGATTATATTTTAGTAAATTACCTGAACCATTTAGTTCAAAGATAATAAAAAGTTGGGATGAAACAAAAATAGTAGATACCCTAGGAGCAAGAATAAAAATTTTACAACAATGGTATAGAAATCTATGTGAAAAATATAGAGAAGAAATAAAAATGGAAAAAACATTAATAATAAATTTAGCATGTTGCAAAGATAAAATAGCACCTCAATTTGGTTGTGAAGAAAGATATTATAAGAAAGGAAAAAGGCATAAGAAATATAAGAAATACACAAAATCAAAATATAAATATAAGAAACCAAGAAAAAGATATTATGCAAAAAATTATAAACATCTAAGACCGTATAGAAAAAAGAAATCTATAAAAGAATGTACTTGTTATAATTGTGGAAAACTAGGACATTTAGCTAGAGATTGTAAATTGCCCAAAAACCAAAAAAATAAACAAATATCAGAAATAAAAATAGAAAATACAAAATATATGCAGATAGATTATATAGATTATGAATTAGAAAGTGAAGATAGTATATATGAAATTTCGGAGAATAAAACAGATAATGAATAGATAGTGAATTAGATAAATCAAATGACTGAAGAAGATATAAAAATGAACCAAATAACTGAAGAATATATAAAAATAATAACAAAGAAAGAATATTTAAATGAAGAAGGAATAGATCAAAAAATAACATTTGACAGTAATATATTTGACGAAATAAAAGAAAAAGAGTTAAACTTAAATGTAGAAAAAATATTTAAAATACCAACAATAAAAAATATACTTAGTAGAAAAAAAGAAGAATACTACGTAGTAAGCCAAAAAGAACATGTAATAGACTGTAGATATGCAAAAGGAAGAGCTAGTATACCAATAGTAACAAAAAGAATAATTAATAAAAAAATAAACGATATAAAAAGTAAAGACCCAATAAAATATGTACACCTAGGAGGAACAGAGATATTAATAAAAGCTTGTTTTAGAGAAGGAATAGATACATCAATAGAATTATATTTAGCAGATGATAGAATTATAAAACCTTTAGAAAAAAGTATAATAATAGTCATAAAAGGAAATTTAATATACCAAAAATTTTAATTTATAATAAGTGCAAATTATTCAATAGCAATAACAGATAAAAATATAGATAAATCATTAGTATTATATTGGAAAATCAGGAATAGAACTAACCTCAGGAAGTAAAATAGTTACAGCAAGATGTAAAACTCTATATATATTAACAACAAAACATAAAATAACAGAAAAAATAAAATAAATAAAATACAAACAGAAAGTTCTTTTGAATAATTTGTAAAAACAATTGATAATAATGATTATAGTTACAAAGACATAAATATAGAAGAATATTTAGAAATAATAAATGATAGAATAAGTACAACAACAAAAATAGCTCATGAAAAACCAGAATCATCAAGCTCGTCAAAAAGAACAAGTTATGAAACAACTTCAATAGTTAATTTAAATCAATATTATATAACAGGAATAATAAATGAAAAAGAATATTTAATACTCTTAAACACAGGACAAGAAGAAAATTATATAGCAAAATATCTAGTAAAAAGTGAAGAAATAAAATCTAATAGTGATATATAGCCAGATCTACCAAGGAGTGTAATAAACATAAAAGATACCATAGAAAAATAATAATAATAGGAGTCACAAAAATAAAAATTGAAATTGAAATAAAGGAAGAAATGCAAAAAACAGACATAATATTAGGAATAAAATGGTTATAACAAGTAAAACCATACAATATAGAACATACACAATTATCTATAACATATAATAAAGAAAGATTATTCATAAAAAGAACTTTAACATGAAATGAAAATATATGTACTTGTAAAAATAATAGTAGAAGGATATTATAATAGGCATTATACACATATGATAGATACAGGAGTAGAAGCAAACTTATGTAGATACAACTGTTTACCAGAAAGTAAATGAGATAAATAAAAAACACCAATAGTAGTCAAAGGGTTTAATAATGAAGGAAGCTTAATTACATATAAAGCTAAAAATGTAAAAATACATATATGAGATAAAATAATAACAATAGAAGAAATCTATAATTATGAACTAACATCAAAAGATATGCTTTTAGGAATGCCATTTTTAGTTAAATTATACCCACATATAATAACTAAAACAGATTGGTGGTTTACAACACCATTAAACAAAAAGTAAGGTAAAAAAGAATTACTAATAAAATAAGAAAGAAAAATTAATTGGATAGAAGGAAGTGAAAAAATTACACAAAAGTTAGAAAATATAAAAAATACAGAAGACATAGTAAAACTAATTGTATTTTCGATAAATAAAAAAGAAATAACTATATTTCAATAGATAAGGTAGAAATAATAAAGAAAAAATTAAGACAATTATATAGTGAAGATCCATTAAGAAGATGGAAAAAAATTAAACTATTATAAAAATTGAATTAATAGATAAAAATAGCATAATAACTCAAAAACTATTAACATATAATTTTGACGATTTAAAAGAATTTAAAATGCATATAGAAGAATTATTAGAAAAACAGTATATTCAAAAAAGCAATAGTAAACATAATAGTCCAACATTTATAGTAAATAAACATAGTGAACAAAAAAG
>NC_061118.1:42165226-42172151 GCF_002878395.1 Capsicum annuum | reverse complement strand
GTATAATAACTCAAAAACTATTAACATATAATTTTGACGATTTAAAAGAATTTAAAATGCATATAGAAGAATTATTAGAAAAACAGTATATTCAAAAAAGCAATAGTAAACATAATAGTCCAACATTTATAGTAAATAAACATAGTGAACAAAAAAGAGAAAAAAGTAGAATGGTTATTGATTATTGAAACCTAAATGCAAAAACTATGACATATAATTATCGAATACCAAATAAGATATTAAAAATAAGAAAAATAAAAGGATTTAATTATTTTAATAAATTTGATTGTAAATCAGGATTTTACCACTTAAAGTTAGATGAAAATTCTAAAGAATTAACCGCATTTACGGTACCACAAGGATTTTATGAATGGAACGTATTACCATTTGGATATAAAAATGCACCAGGTAGATATCAACATTTTATGGATAGTTATTGTTACATAGATGATATACTACTATATACAAAAACTGAAGAAGAACATTTAAAATTATTAGAACAATTTACAGATATAATAGAAAAATCAGGAATAAGTTTAAGTGAAAAGAAAGCCAAAATTATGAAAAACCAGATAGAATTTTTAGGAATACAAATAGATAAAAGTGGAGTAAAAATGTAACAACATATAATACAAAAAATAATAAATTCAAAAGAAGAATTAGATACAAAAAAGAAATTACAATCATTTTTAGGATTAGTAAACCAAGTAAGTGAATATATACCAAAATTAGCAGAAAACCTAAAACCTTTACAGCAAAAATTAAAAAAAAATATACAATATAATTACAACGAAGAAGATAAAAAACAAGTCCAGAAAATAAAAATACTTTGTAAAGAATTACCAAAATTACAATTCCTAGACGAAAATAAAAATTTTATATATATAGTAGAAACAGATCCTAGTGAATATAGTTATGGAGGAGTACTTAAATATAGATATGAAGAAGAAAAATTAGAACATCATTGTAGATACTGCTCAGGTATGTTTAATGAAACAGAAATAAAAAGGGAAATAAATAGAAAAGAATTATGTTCATTATATAAATGTTTATTAGAATTTGAGCCATATATTGTATGTAACAAATTTATTGTACGGACAGATAATACATAGGTACGTTGGTGATTAAAAAAGAAAATATAAAATTCAGTTACAACGAAAGATATTCGGAGACTAGTATTAAATATATTAAATTTTACATTTATAATTGAAGAAATTAGTACTAACAAAAATGTTGATGCAGATTACATATCAAGACAAAGCTACATAGACTGATATAATAAGAAGATGATGCTTTAGAAAAGATACTTAAAACCTTAACTACGCTTTCAATGAAAGTGGACAGTATGGGTAATGAAATAGAAAAGCTAAAGACAAATGAAGTTAAATTGAAGTCTAAAGCTATGAATCAGCTGACTCAGTAGTGTGTTGAGCTATGTCGATCGGAAGACATTAAAATTCCAGAGCTAAAAGAAGACGTTGGGACACTCCATAAAACCCATGACGTTTGTCAATTTACAATTGCAGGTACAAGCAAAGTTGTTAGATATCAGAGCATGAACATGAATAAGATATTTGAAAAACCATTTATACCAAAAATATTAAAAGACCCCTTGTATATACCCCCACAAATTACCACATATCGAGATAGTTTAAACCAAGATAAAAAAGCTTATAACCATATAGCCCAAGGATATATAGAAAATATCTACAAAGTACAAACTTTTCTAAACCTTAACCCTAAAGCTACAAATATCCAAGAACCAAACACAAACTATATAACCCAAAAATTGCAAGGTTACAATGAGCTAATCGCACTACCCAAAACCAATCCAAGCTTAATAAAAACATATTTCGACTATGGATTATTAAATACTGTATATACCAAAGATGGAGAAGAACTAACAGCTTTAGAAGAATTACATAAAGTATTCACCACCTATAAAAGAGTAACCAAAGGAAATCTATTTTATATAAAGTTTTATATTGCACCAGCAGAGATATTATACGACGAGATCAAACCAGTTATACAAGTTGTAAAAATAGTATTAACCAGAGATATGATTATACCGGAAGATATTGTACAGCAGCCAGAGATACCCAAAATCAAGATAACTGATTTTTATGCAAATAAACAACTTATTGAATTAGCTATAATTATTCAAGAATTAGTAAATAATTACATCAACAGAAACCCAATATGAAGCTATTATTCAAGAGACCATCAAATGATTTATTCAAATTGAAGAGAGCTACGACAAACAGATATGGAAGATGTTAGACAATGGATAATGACGTTACTTGACCCAGAAAAACAATCTACTACAAGAGCAATTAGGAAATGATTTATTTCAGATGAATTATTAACAAGATATTGCTAGATAATTAGACACAAATATCCAGACCAACAATGTTCGAGATGTAATGGAGGAGATAATATTATCCCAAAAGTTCAGCTAGAGTAAAAAATCATCAACCAAGAAGATAAGGATGCCAACTAGAAGATAAAAAGAAGACAGTGATGGAACGGAGCAATAATAGAATAAGACAAAGCATTAAAAATAGGAAAATGACATATGAAGAAAAAGATAAACTTTTTACGTAAATTATTGTAAAGTTTTCATAGCCTTTTAGACTTTTCTTTTCATTTAATAGCCTTTTTGACTTTTTTAAGTTTTTGTTAGCTTTAAGTCTTTTCTTCTCAGAATGTAAAGACGTTCTTGTAAAATAGATAGGATACGTGTAAAGTAGGAACAATATAGAAATAGGACACATGTTTTCTTTATCTTTCTTAGGATTATAAATAGAGAGCATTTTGCTCAGTTACAAGGCAAGTCTTCATGTGTTGAAGCAAAAAGCCCTCCTTTGTAAATGAAAAACTTTTGAATATTTAATAAAAAAAAATATATATTTCAAAGAAAAAGCTATGGATGAACAAAGCCCAGAATTATTAAATCTAACAGAATAGGTATATTTATTGATGCTTATGAATAACTAAATTCATAAATTCCTGACAATCATGATATGATAAAATAAGTTCATGTTAGTTACTTTCTAGTAGAATTATTCGAAAAGTAGCATGCTAAGAAGTTTATTAGTAAAGTGGAAAAGGAGAAAAATTCCTAAGAACTATGCCATCCTAAAGGTGAAACAGGTGAGGCAAGAAAGTCGTGATAGGGGAGTAGCTAGAGTAGAGGCGTTTAAGGGAAAAGTATCCAGATTACCATGCTAATAGTGACCGAATAACATGTTATTTAAGAATAATCTAGTATATAGTCATCTAAAAAGATCATATTTGTTATGTGTATGATTGAAGGGAATATTTTAAAAAAGCATCATATGAAAAATAAATACTTATTATATGACAAAATGGTAGATAAATTTAAAATACTTGTTTTGTATGTACTTAAGGATATAGAAATTGTAAATATAAGAAAAATCATATTGGAAAAAATATTTGATAAATATTTTATGACTAGAATAAATTACATACCTCACCTACCTAACTACTCTTATAAATACTTACATACCAAACCTACACATCAACCATGATAAATTACGTATATTTAGAATATTAGAAATGGATATGAAAAATATACAATTAATAGAAAAATTAACGAAACCAAATTTAGAAGAATATATGAGAACCAAAGATACAAAAATATATAGAATACCTTAATGAAAATATAGAGAAATTAATAAGATTAAAACAAACAACTAAAGAATATTCTGAAAAAGCATTTAATTAATCCACTTAAATGACAGATAATTTTGAAGTACTAGTTTTATACATACTTAGAGATATAGAAATTATAAACGTAAAAAAAATAATATGGGAAAAAAAATTTAACATTGAAGATGAAGAGTTAGATATAAATCAGATAAAAGACGAGTTAGGAGAAATATACTTAAGTGATGACAATCACTATTACTACCTAGATAATTATTCAGATGGATATTATACAGATTAAGAAATGCTAGAATATATTCAAAGAGTTAGAGAAAACAAAGTTGGCTATACAAAGAAATTAATTATAGAAATCAGCTTAGAAAAGGAAGAGAACAATTAAAAGAAAGATTAATTTGGATAAATAAAACCATAAAACAACTAGAATTAAAAGACAATTTAGAATATGATTTAGTCATAGAATTATTCATAGACGAAAAAGATAAGATAATTAATGAAATAGATAACCTAGAATTTAATATCAGATATATTACAATTAAAATAAATTATTATAAATAAATTTGCAGTATCAAAGCTACATTAGGATAAAATGATAAACTATGAGTATTTAAAATATTGGAGACAATATATGAAAGAAATAAGATTAACAGAAATACTTATGAAAAATAATTTAATTGAATATTTTAGAACAAAAGATCTAGAATATTTAGAATACCTCCAAAATAATATACAACAATTACAAAGACTAAGAAAAAAACTAAATAATATTACAGTAAAGCATTTAATCAAATACCATCTAATCATCCCCCCAAGATATGAACATTAGTAAAATTAAAATAAATAAACTAAAAATAAAAATATTTAGAGAAGTTAAGAAATATCCACACACAAATAAAAATAGATTCATTAGAACTATAATAGATTTATATATTACCCAAGTTATCCGCACACTCCTACAAATGGTATCAGAGCCTATGCTAATTAAAGTTACGAAAGTAATATATAATTGGATTTATTTGATTAATTTATTAATTATGATAAAATTAGATTTAGTATATTATAAATATTGTTTAGATGAATAACGTACAAAAATTACAAAAATATAAAGAATTAAAACAAATAATATTATCTCCTCCATTACATCTCGAACATTGATGGTCTTGATATTTGTGTCCAATTATCTTGCAATGTCTTGTTAATAATCCATCTGAAATAAATCCTTTCCTAATTGCTCTTGCAGTGGATTGTTTTTCTTTGTTAAGTAACGTCATTATCCATTGTCTAACATCTTCCATATCTTTTTGTCGTAGCTCTCTTGAATTTAAATAAATCATTTAATGGTATCTTGAATAATAGCTCCTTATTGGGTTTCCATTGATGTAATTATTTTCTAATTCTTGAATAATTGTAGCTAATCCAATAAGTCGTTTATTTGTATAAAATCAGGTATCTCGATTTTGGGTATCTCTGGCTGCTGTACAATATCTTCCGGTATAATCATATCTCTGGTTAATACTACTTTTACAACTTGTATAACTGGTTTGATCTTGTCGTATAATATCTCTGCTGGTGCAATATAAAACTTTATATAAAATAAATTTCCTTTGATTACTCTTTTATAGGTGGTGAATACTTTATGTAATTCTTCTAAAGCTGTTAGTTCTTCTCCATCTTCGGTATATACGGTATTTAATAATCCATAGTCGAAACATGTTTTTATTAAGCTTGGATTGGTTTTGGGTAGTGCGATTAGCTCATTGTAACCTTGCAATTTTTGGGTTATATAGTTTGTGTTTGGTTCTTGGATATTTGTAGTTCTGGGGTTAAGGTTTAGAAAAGTTTGTACTTTGTAGATATTTTCTATATATGCTCGGGCTATATGGTTATAAGCTCTTTTATCTTGGTTTAAATTATCTCGATATGTGGTAATTTGTGGTGGTATGTACAAGGGGTCTTTTTATATTTTTGGTATAAATGGTTTTCAAGTATCTTATTCATGTTCATGTTCTGATATTTAACTCCTTTACTTGTACCTGCAATTATAGATTGATAAACGTTATGAGTTTTACGGAGTGTCCCAACGTCTCCTTTTAGCTCTAGAATTTTAATGTCTTCCGATCGACATAGCTCTGCACATTGCTGAGTTAACTGATTCATAGCTTTAGACTTCAGTTTAACTTCATTAGTCTTTAGCTTTTCTATTTTATTACCCATGTTTTCCACTTTCATTGAAAGCGTAGTTAGGGTTTTGAGTATCTTTTCTAAAGCATCATCTTCTATTATATCAGTTTGTGTAGCTTTGTCTTGATATGTAATCTGGAATAACATTTTTGTTAGTACTAATTACTTTAATTGTAAATGTAAAATTTAATATATTTAATACTAGTCTCCGAATCTCTTTCGTTGTAACTGAATTTTGTATTTTTTTTTTAACCACCAACGTACCTATGTATTATCTGTCCGTACAATAAATTTCTTATATACAATATATGGCTCAAATTCTAATAAACATTTATATAATGAACATAATTCTTTTCTATTTATTTCCCTTTTTATTTCTGTTTCATTAAACGTACCTGAGTAGTATCTACAATGATGTTCTAATTTTTCTTCTTCATATCTATATTTAAGTACTCCTCCAAAACTATATTCACTAGCATTTGCTTCTACTATATATATAAATTTTTATTTTCGTCTGGAATTTGTAATTTTGGTAATTCTTTAGAAAGTATTTTTATTTGCTGGACTTGTATTTTATCTTCTTCGTTGTAATTTCATTCTACATCCTTTTTTAATTTTTTCTGTAAAGGCTTTAGGTGTTTTGCTAATTTTGGTATATATTCACTTACTTGCTTTACTAATCCTAAAAATGATTGTAATTTCTTTTTTTTTTTTTATCTAATTCTTCTTTTGAATTTATTATTTTTTGTACTATATGTTGTTGCATTTTTACTCCACTTTTATCTATTTATATTCCTAAAAACACTATCTGTTTTTTCATAATTTCGGCTTTCTTTTCACTTAAACTTATTTCCGATTTTTCTATTATATCTGTAAATTATTCTAATAATTTTAAATGTTCTTTTTTAGTTTTTGTATATAGTAGTATATCATCTATGTATACTATACAATTAGGTAATTATTTAAAATAACTATCCATAAAATGATGATATCTACCTGGTGCATTTTTATATCCAAATGGTAATACGTTCCATTCATAAAATCCTTATGGTACTGT
>NC_061118.1:42045139-42165126 GCF_002878395.1 Capsicum annuum | reverse complement strand
AGTATATCATCTATGTATACTATACAATTAGGTAATTATTTAAAATAACTATCCATAAAATGATGATATCTACCTGGTGCATTTTTATATCCAAATGGTAATACGTTCCATTCATAAAATCCTTATGGCACCGTAAATGCGGTTAATTCTTTGGAATTTTCATCTAACTTTAAGTGGAAAAATCTTGATTTACAATTAAATTTACTAACATAATTATATCCTTTTATTTGTCGTATTTTTAATATCTTATTTGGTATTGGATAATTATATGTCATAGTTTTTGCATTTAGATTTCTATAATCAATAACTATTCTACTTTTTCCTTTTTTTGTTCACTATGTTTATTTACTATAAATGCTGAACTATTATGTTTACTATTGCTTTTTTTTGTATATACTGTTTTCTAATAATTCATCTCTATGCATTTTAAATTCTTTTAAATCGTCAAAATTATATGTTAATGGTTTTTGAGTTATTATGCTATTTTTATCTATTAATTCAATTTTTATAGTAGTTTTATGTTTTTTCCATCCTCTTTATGGATCTTCACTATATAATTGTCTTAATTTTTCCTTTATTATTTCTGCCTTATCTATTGAAAATATAGTTATTTCTTTTTTATTTATCAAAAATACAATTAGTTCTACTATGTCTTCTATAATTTTATATTTTCTAACTTTTATGTAATTTTTTCACTTCCTTCTATTCAATCAGTTTTCTTTCTTATTTTATTAGTAATTCTTTTTGCCCTTACTTTTTGTTTACATGGTGTTGTAAACCATCAATCTATTTTAGTTATTATATGTGGGTATAATTTATCTAAAAATGGCATTCCTAAAAGCATATCTTTTGATGTTAGTTCATAATTATAGATTTCTTTTATTGTTATTATTTTATCCCATATCAGTATTTGTACATTTTTATCTTTATATGTAATTAAGCTTCCTTCATTATTAAATCATTTGACTACTATTGGTGTTTTTAATTTATCCCATTTACTTTTTGGTAAACAGTTGTATCTATATAAGTTTGCTTCTACTCCTGTATCTATCATAGGTGCAGAATACCTATTATAATATCCTTCTACTATTATTTTTACAAGTACATATATTTTCATATCATGTTAAAGTCCTTTTTATGAATAATATTTCTTTATTATATGTTATAGATAATTGTGTATGTTCTATATTTTATGGTTTAACTTGTTCTAACCATTTTATTCCTAATATTATGTCTGCTTTTTGCGTTTCTTCCTTTATTTCAGATTCTATTTTTATTTTTCCAACTACTATTATTATTATTATTATTTTTCTACCATATCTTTAATGTTTATTAGACTCCTTGGTAGATCTGGGCATATATCACTATTAGATTTTATTTCTTCACTTTTTACTAGATATTTTGCTATATAATTTTCTTCTTGTCCTGTGTTTAAGAGTATTAAATATTCTTTTTTATTTATTGTTCCTGTTATATAATATTGATTTAAATTAACTGTTGAAGTTGTTTCATAACTTGTTCTTTTTGATGAGCTTGATGATTCTGGTTTTTTAATGAACTATTCATTTTGTTGTACTTATTCTATCATTTATTATATCTAAATCTTCTTCTATATTTATGTCTTTGTAACTATAAACATTATTATCAATTATTTTTACAAATTGTTCAAAAGGACTTTCTATTTGTATTTTATTAATTTTATTTTTTTCCTATTATTTTATGTTTTGTTGTTAATACATATAGATTTTTGCATCTTGCTGTAAATATTTTACTTTTTGGGTTAGTTCTATTCCTGATATTTTCCAATATAGTAAAAATTATTTATCTATATTTTTATCTGTTATTGCTACTGAATAATTCGCACTTATTATAAATTTAAATTTTTGGTATATTAAATTTCCTTTTTTGGCTATTATTATACTTTTTTCTATAGGTTTTATAATTCTATCATCTGCTAAATATAATTCTATTGGTGTATCTATTCCTTCTCTAAAACATTCTTTTATTAATATCTCTATTCTTCCAAGGTGTATACATTTTATTGGGTCTTTACTTTTTATATCGTTTATTTCATTATTAATTATTCTTTTTGTTACTAGTGGTATACTAGCTCTTCCTTTTACATATCTACAGTCTATTACATGTTCTTTTTGGCTTACTACGTAGTATTCTTCCCTTTTTCTACTAAATATATTTTTTTATTGTTGGTATTTTAAATATTTTTTCTACACTTAAGTCTACCTCTTTTCCTTTTATTTCATCAAATATTATTTTTTAATCTGTTCCTTCTTCATTTAAATATTCTTCCTTTGTTATTATTTTTATATATTCTTCAGTTATTTGGTTTATTTTTATATCTTCTTCAGTCATTTGATTAATCTAATTCACTATCTATTTCATTATCTGTTTCATTCTCCGAAATTTCATATATACTATCTTCACTTTCTAATTTATAATCTATATAATCTATCTGCATATGTTCTGTATTTTTTATTTTTATTTCTTATATTTGTTTATTTTTTTGGGGTTTTTGGTAATTTACAATCTCTAGCTAAATGTCCTAGTTTTCCACAATTATAACAAGTACATTCTTTTATAGATTTCTTTTTTCTATATGGTCTTTTATGTTTATAATTTTTTACATATTATTTTTTTCTTGGTTTCTTATATTTATATTTTGATTTTTTGTATTTCTTATATTTCTTATGTCTTTTTCCTTTCTTATAATATCTTTCTTCACATCCAAATTGAGGAGTTATTTTATCATTGTAACATGCTAAATTTATTATTAATATTTTTTCCATTTTTATTTTTTCTCTATATTTTTCACATAGATTTCTATACCATTGTTGTAAAAAAAAATTTTTTTGCTCCTAGGGTATCTACTATTTTTGCTTCATCCCAACTTTTTATTATTTTTGAACTAAATGGTTCAGGTAATTTACTAAAATATAATCTTCTTATCTCTTTACTTTATTCTATATTATATGTTCCTTTATAATAATATTCTTTAAATGCGCATGTATACTCATCTATATAGCACATATTACATATTGCTAATTTTAACATTAAATTCCTATTCGTATCTTTCTCTTTATTTTGCTCTTCTTCTTCTGTTGTTATACTACTAAATTCTTCTATTAAGGCTATTTCATCTTTTTTCAATATTTCTGTTGGTAGTATTTTAGTAGGTATTAATGCTCTTTCTGTTTTATTATCAGATCTTAGTACTTTTTTATTTGCTTCGGCTAGGTTTAAAAATCATAATTTTACTGTTCCTATTAATATCTTTTCTATATATTCTGGTGTATTTGTTGTATCTATTTTATTATCTAATAATTGTTTTGACATGTAACCTACCCATAGTTGTATTATTTTATTTGTGTTTATTACACAGTCTAAATCTAAAATGTTGTAATTAATTATTTGTTTTGCTATCCATTTATTATATTCATAATTTGGATTATATCTTTTAAACTTATTTTTGTAATTATAGGTTGGTATTATATTTTTATCTAGAATATTTACTTTTGCATTTATTAGTTCTAGATTTTCTTTATTAATTACTTCTTGTTTTTCATTGATTTCTAGTTTTCCTATGTTTTCTAGGATTTCTGTATATGTTTCACTATCTTCCGAATCATAATTATTTGTTTCATCAGCATCTATTGTATTTATTTCTAATTCACTGGTTTCTGGTTCTTTATTTTTTATTTCTAATTTTTTTAAAATTGATTTATCTCGTTTAATAATTTTTGTTCTTTATCTTTTTCTTCTTTTTCTTTCTGTCTCTTTTCATATAAATCTTTTAGCATTTGTAGTTCTTTTTCTAATTCAGCAATTCTACTATTTTTAGTTTCTTCTATTTTTCATATTTCTTCTGTGGTTTGTTATTTTATTTTATCTATTTCCTTTTTTCTGCCTATCTCTTCGTTTTCTCTTTCTATTCTTACCATGGCTGGCAACTTATCTTCTAATTTTAATTCTTCTTTTTTAACATTAATTATAAATGTTCACCTATTTTCTTATATCTTCTTCCAAAATTAGAGAATACTATTTTTATTTTTAATCCTTTGTGATTTTCATATGTTTTTTCATCTATTATAAATTCTTCTTTGTTCATTTTATTTAAATGTATATATGTTATGTTGATATATATATATATATATATATATATTCTAAACTATTTATTGTTGATTCTAAATTTGATATTTCTTCTTTTTGTGCATTTATTGAGTTTTTACTAACTCCGATAATTATGTTGTACTATAGTCTTTCTATCCTTATTTTTAATTCTTTATGTTTTTCAGATATTATTTGTTTTAATTTTATAATTTTTATACGTCATTCATCTAAACAATATTTATAATATATCTAAATCTAATTTTATCATAATTAATAAATTAATCAAATAAATCCAATTATATACTACTTCCGTAAATCAAATAAATCCAATTATATACTCCTATGTTAGCAAGTTGTTCAACTGGTGTATTCTTTTCCTAAAGCTATCTTGTTGTGCATTTGTGCCATCTACATACTTAAGAAAAAAACGTCTTCGACATCCCATAAAAATTCAAATTCCATTCTTACCGTCTTAATTGAACTAAGAGAGTCTGATTTAATGCTTACCTGAATAATCCCCTTTCAAAAGACTTTTTCTTTGTCTTCTTATTAGAAAGTAACCAATTAGAAAGGAAATTTCTTGAATAGATGTCTCCTTTTTTATTTTAGTTGCAATAGGTAGCAACCTTTTGTAGTTGGTGTTTAGAAAAGAAAATCATTTCTACACAAATTAAAACATTCTGAATTGCTTCTTCAAGCCAAAAGATGCTCCATATCTGAGCAAAAATGTTGAGATTTATTAGTGCCCAATGCAACTAGAATCTTAACAACCAACTCCTGTAAAAGTCAGAAATGAATAGTTTTATTACATCGATGATGATAAAAAATATATTTTGGTCAAGTAAATCATCGCAAGGATAGTGTTTTCCTTATAAAAACAACAAAATGAAGAAACCAATACCTACCTCCTTTTTGAGAAGTTAAAATGCAAGTCAAGTGGAATTTTAATAGGATGCAATTTTAATGGTGTTTTTTTTTCTTTGCTTGATAACACGCGGACTAGCAGAACACTTTTCTGTTCATTTTTCTATATCCAAGTTAGGGAATAAATTATTTATTCATAGTTTAGGAAGATCTTATGATTTCTATGGTTTAAACTAACACCAATTGACAGGGGTTCTATATATTGAGATCGATTATTTGATGACAACAATTGGATGTTATGCATTGAATTGATAAAAGTATGAACTCCACAAAAACATTTAATGCAGATATGATAAAAGTAAATAAAAGCTTACTTAAGTGGTTTTCTGTGCAATAGTTGTGTTACTTCTATCTTTTCACCAATATGTTTATAATAAAAGAATCCATATGTCAAGAATGAACCTTGGGCCTAACTCAACCTCAAAAGCTAGATCAAGAGGTCAGGATTATCCAAGTCCATATAAACAAACCACTAGTCCATTCCCCAACCAATGTGGGACTTTTACCCACTCTAACACTCCCCTTCACACCTAGGCCCAACTGAAACTGGCGCATGGATCGGGAGCCCAAAATGGGAATGGACCTGGCTCTGATACCATGTTAAAATTAGTCTTGGGTCTAACTCATACCCTAAAATCTAGCTCATGAGGGGAGGATTTCCCAAGACCACATAAGGAGACTAAGGACCCTTTAACCCATCAATGTAGGACTCCAACACCTCTCCGCATGCCCAGGGTTAGACATCTGGAGTGCCCAACATTGGAAGCAATGAACTGGGTAGACCTGACTCTGATACCATGATAAATAAATGGAACTTGGGCCTAACTCAACCTCAAAAGCTAGCTCAAGAGGTGAGGATTACCCAAGTCCATATAAGCAAACCACAAGTCCATTCCCCAATCAATGTGGGACTTCTACCCGCTCTAACATATACCATAGAATACAAAATTCACATAGAAGAGGGTGTGTTTTTCCCTCTCTACACTAGTTTTGACAAGATAATATTATGCCAATCGAATGCTTCTCTATACTTGAAAAGAATAAACAGTTATCTTGTCCAAAGAAATTTAGGAAAAAAAGATGTGGCTGGCATGACAGTGCGATGTAGTTAATAGCACCATAAGTTAGAGTTATTTGAGATGCAAGTCATGAATACCTTATAAACAGATTTCAATGGCACCGACCATCCATTCCTTTGTTTCTTTTCATCAGAGCACCAAAATTGATATGAAAATACTAAGATTCTTCTTCTTTCGAACAAGCTCAAGGGTGAAACATTTATCACACACAAAAAAGGGATTCAAGGTGAAGTTTAAAATACTATGAGAATGAAATAAAAACTCCGATCATTAATGAAGAACGCAAAATTATAATGAATATTGATTCCTACGCAAAAGAAAAGCAAAAAAATTGTATTGAGTGAAGAGCCAAACTAACAACTTACATAGCTTACATTCTACAACAATTCCACAACCTCAAAGAAGCTATATAACAACTCTCGATGATAGTATATATCAAAATTTATTCATCAAATAAGATAGCAGAAACTTACACAGAGGATAAAATGACAAACAAGGCGCCTTGCAAATATACAAGGATAAACTCATATAGCTTCTCATCAAGAACCCATACGTTTAGAGTTTTTTGATGTTTCACATATGTCAGTTCTAGGAGAAAGGTTTTTCATTATCCTAACAAGGTCTGAATGCAGATAAATCTCATTTTGTAGGAAATATTGTCTGGAGAAGAAGTCTGAAAATTTTTTGTGATAGATATGTATAGAGTGTATAGTTTGTGAGCAAAAAAGATACATTGTAAATTGAAATAGGAATCTAAAACACTATTACTTTGAACTTTGAAGGGGCACATCGGTTGTATTGAAGCGCTAGTTGAAACTATTTACGTAGGAGAGTTTTTTTTGTATAAAGTAATTAGGTTTTAGAGTAAGAAGGGCATTTTAGTAATTTCACTTTAAGTTTTTTGAGTTGGTGCTTTTAAGTTAGTATAGATCAGTCCACTTCATGATATTCAGTTCATGTATCATGTTTCAGAATTAGTTATGCAATTATGTTCCAAGTCATGCATGATCAGTACATAATCTTAGTTATTTCATACAGTACTCTCATGTCTAACCAGTCTCATTCAAGAACGAATGTTCCCAGAGGAGAGATATTATAATACCCTATACTATTATTAGCCTGATTCAGCTTTTAATTATAGGCTTAAGGGGATTAAGGCTTGAAAATTTCACAAGATATTGGGGATTTAGTCATTTTTAAGGCCTCTTAACTTCGAGGATCTTCATTTTGGTCTTTCCGACCCCGAGACATTAGTTTTTGAGTTAATTCATGTTCAAGGGTGTAAAAATCATGTCTTGGGTAAGTTTTGAATTTTTTTATGAGGATTGGGGAATGTTTTGATTTCAATTCCAGAACCTTACCATGATAGCATCGCATCACGATGAGTATAGCGTTGAGATAGTCATCGTATCGTGGTAAAGGATTTTTATGTAGTTCTTGATTAATAATTAAATGCATGTGTCATGGTCTTTATCCTAGTATGTGAAGTACTTATGAGGTTAAAAATATTCATAGAAATTACTTAGAACAAGGTTACGATAAGAGCCTTTGATTCATCCAAAGTTTGGTATTTGATTCTACAAGGGTCAACTTTTGATATATGTTAAATTTTTCAGCTCAAGACCCACCAAATTGTGGATAGCTGCTATAGCTTTCGAATAATACCAATTTTACCTTAATCCAATACCCGAGCAAGAGGTTATGTTCATTTTTGTCAAAACTAGAAATCCACCACGATAAGACGTCATGATATGCCTTTAATCCGCATTCTAGTTATAAATTTTTGGTTTAAATGATTGAGGGTCAATTGGGTCTTTACCTACCTCACCCCAATCATTTATAACACTATTTGGGCACCAGTTAGGGAATTATTTTGCCCATCTTCTCCAATTTTCTTATCAAGAAAACCCTATTCCTACCCCAAGAATAAATTCAAGTCCTTTTTCTCCAAGGAAACTAAGAATTCAAGTTCCTAAATTCAAGAACCTTCAAGAAAGCTTCAAGAATTGTGTTCTCATTCTAAGATTGAGGGTTTAAGGTATGTGGGATTTCATCCATAGGTCCCCTCTAACCCATGGAGCCCAAAACTCCTTTTTGAATTTAACTTATGAGTTTTACATGTTTCAAGTTGAATTATCTACATGAATCTCTCGTTGATTTCAAATACGAGTTATGGTTTCATGTGTTTTTAAATAGAATGAGTCTTATTATGTGTGAGTATTGAAATTCCCATATCATGTTCAAGTGAATTCCATATAAATCCCCAATTTATGGTTTTTGTCATATAATCAAGCTATCTCATCATGTTTAAAAGCATCCCCATATTGAAGTCTTAATCTCTATGTGTTTGGTGAAATGCTAAAGTGTTGGGTTTTTGAACAATGATTCCCTATTATGGTTCTAAAACTTTTATATATCCTTGTTCTTATTTTCATTCAGTGTTGGGGGTTATGAATACCCAAAATTTAGCAGTTTACCTAGTTTCTTTCAGTATCTACAAAATGATTTTAGTTATACCATGAGAAATATCATTCAGTCAATAATATGGTCAGTTATAAGTCTAATTAAACTCAATTCAGTCCAGTAATCAGTGTCTTTCAGTTGGGAGTAAAGACTTAGCACCGAGCGAATGTAGGGATGATGGCTTCCCCATAAGTAGGCATAAGGCACTTGTTTCCCCCGTTAACAGGCATGAGACGTTAGTAGCAGTCCCTAGGTTCCAGACCTATGACGCCACTATAGATATTGAGAGGTCCCTTGTTAGTTAGGCATGACACTCCCATCCTTTGATACATCAAATTAGTATATCTACATAGCCAAGATTAGTAACCGTGGCACTTACTGACAACCTTCCAACTGGAGTTACAGGTTGGACCTTGATAGTACATTGGGGCATATCAGTTATAGCTATCTCCCATAGTCTCAGTTCAGTATTCAGTACAGAGTTCAGTTTCAGTGTTTGCTTGACCATAGCATATAGTTATCAGTCACTTAGTTATTAGTGTTTCATTATTTCAGTTTATAGACCATATCATAATATGTTTTGTGCTTGGTCATGCATTCTCAGATTTTATAGTTTTCTTACATTTATGCTCAGTTATCTCATGTTGTCCAGTAGTCCATATTCATATATCAACTACTCAGTATATATACACGCTAGTTATTCCTTTTCTTAGATTTCAATTATTCTATCACCCAGGCATCAACTATTTAGTTAATTATATCATCTTAGTACATGCATGTTTGGTTTTGTATGTTTATGTTTTCATGTTTTACCATATCCCAACTTCAGTTCTACTTATTCTGCAAAAGTAAGGTTTTAAGAAAATTTGTGTAGTGATACACCAACTTACCAGATTATGTTTGTTAATCCTGTTTTAAGCTACTTCAGATTTTAGTATACTCCAGTCCATTGGTGAGTTTTGTTACACTTAGCATGCATATTTTAAGATTACATATGAAATTAGTTTTACTTATTGCATTCAAACCTGCTTACTTAGTACATTCCATAAGTAATGATCTACATATACGTTTGTGTGGATACATTGTTTCATAATGTAGGTACCAGTTGTAGCCCATACATCATGACAAGAAAGTTGTAGTTTCTAGCTAGCAGGTGTTGAGTTCTCCTATTTCGGAGACTTCAGTCAAATGTTGTTTATGTAGTTTACTTTGTTACTCATACATATTGATTAGTGGTAGCTGGAAGCATGTCCTTGCTATCTATAGTCAGTATAGTAGCGGCTTTATAGATGTCATTTAGTGTCAGTCATGTAAATTTAGTTCTCTCTTCAATTTTATCAGATTATAAATTGTATCAATATTATAATTCTCTTAGATTTTGTCATGATTATATTTCTGCATTGCTGAACCAGCTATTTAAAATATTATAAATTAGTTGCTTAACAGTATGCCAATTCATGGGTTATCTTGGGATAACTTGTGGTTCCAAGCACCGTGTTACGACTAGGGGGTAGTCTCGGATCTTGACATTATTGAGCCAAGCATTTTGTAATGTTATCAAATGGAATTTCGCGAAGTAATTATCCTTGTAAAGGATACGATTGTAATTTATAAATATCCATATATATGTCATATACATATCACTCTGTTATGTGATAGAGGAAGATGTGGTATGTTGCGTACAACTTTATTGATTTGGATACTAGTGATGGAATGCATAGATTTTGTACATTCATGATTATTATATCAGTAATTAATATGATTCTAGATGAAAAATGATCTTATTTATGTCCTTCCTAAATAACATTTAGGATATATGAGATCTAGTTGTCTATTAAGTGGCTATAGTACTTGATGTCTAAAAATCTAATATACTAGTTAATGAACCTTGCTTAGTTGAAATTGGTAGCTAGAGATGATTGGTATGTGTCTAATAATGATGTTGGGTTTTGCATAGGTGAAGATTAGTTGATATTGATGACTAAGTTTATGATGTTGATTAGTTGATAAATGAGGAGTTGTGTATTAATAAAGATAGAAAATAAGCAATATTGGTGATAAGCAATGACTAGTTAGTAACGATAAGTAGTTTATCAATGAGGATTAGTTGGTAAATGATGGTTAGTTAATGAATGTGGATAGTTGGTAACGGATAGTTAGATAACAAATGGTAATTTGTCAACAAATAATGATTAATGGATATAGGATGATTAGCTGATAATGATGATTAGTGGGTAAATAGCGATTGTGGTTTAGTGATGAATCTTGACTAAAAGTTAGGTATTGGCTATTTTATAAATAATGGTTAGTTGTTATCCCATGAATACGGATTATGTGAAGGATAATAGTTAGACTAATAATTAGAAGTCATCTCCATGATTCAACCCTATCACTTTCTTTGGTCGTGGGGTATTCTAACCCTTTCTACACTATTATAATGATTTAGCCCCAAAGATCATTTTGGGAAATATGCTTGTGGATTTAACCTCCTTTTTGCCATGTCTTGAGCCTGTGCACCTATTATATGTCTATAAATATATATGTAATGATTTTTATAATTGTATTGATACAAGACAAGGCCAGAGGATACCATGATAATATATTAATACCCAGCAAGGTCGGAGGATACCGTGATGATATATTGATACTCGATAAGGTCGAAGGATATAGATTGATGATATATTAATCCCTATTAAGGTGGAAGGATACTGTGATGATATATTGATACTCGATAAGGCTGAAGATTCTGTGATGATATATTGATACTCGACAAGGTCGGAGGTTGATTATGCTAATGATGGACATAATGATGACAGTTATGATGGAGATGGTTAGATGATGAGATTGTGGTATTGATTGTGTACTTTGTATTTATTCTTAAATTTGCATCGCCTATCACAAGTATGTATCTATGTCTATCAGCCAGTATGGGATGGTTGCACAGATATGGGTAAAGAATATGCCTTGTCTTGTATGTTAATTAAACTTTCCCATCCTGGGGCAGTGGGGTTATGTATAGGCCCGTCTAAGTATTTGGTTGTCTGGAGTAGCTGGTTATTCACGTTGTTGTTGATATTGTTATTATCATTGTTAAAATAATTATTGTGGATAGATTAAGGCAAATTGGTCATTGATCCGATATCGCGATTTTAGGTATGTCTACAACCTTTTCTATCTTTTGATGGCATTATTATACACGATTATTTCATGTCTAGCTATGTGGATGAAATCTTAATAGTATTATAATAAGGTCTTAGAATGAGGATATGATGATCTAGGTTATGCTTTGATATAACCTCATATGTATATGTACATATATATATATATATATATATATATATATATATATATATATCTAGCTATATGAAGCTATGACACTACATTATATCCCTTTCTTCGTTTGTTCATATTGTATATTCATTTAACCTTGTATATTTCTTATATATCTTTTTGTTTCTCTTCAATCGTATACTGGACTGGGATATATAATATAATATTGGTGTCTATTGAATGTGTCTTGAATAGGATAGTTCACCTTTATACTTCCTTAGTTTTACTATGTTACTCTTGGACTTGAACAATATAGTTGTACCGTGTTATTCTCATTGACTTGTTATATGATTTTTGGACTCTTGGGTGTAGTTTCCATTTTGTTAATATGTTGTATATATCTACCTTATCTTTGGAGCTCAGTTGGTACTTGCCTACTGAGTACCATTCATTTGGTACTCATACTGCACTTTTGCAGCCTTCAAATCATAGTACGAGTGTCGTCGTTGATATGTGCATCGTGCAGAGCAACCATGGTTTTGAGACTTAGAGTGAACTCCTGACATTCAGAGTATTACTCATATATCTCTTATGTATTATACTAGTCTCTGTATTGTATTCAGAGATAAGTTGTATCAATGTATTTCTTTTGATATTTCACTTTTGTACTCTTATTATATTAAAAGCTCTTGTACTGATACCACCAGGTTTTGAGATTTTATTATGTATTAATCTCTATTATTTTTATTTTGCATTCCCTTCCTTATATTATTGAGTAGTCCGTTACTAGCCATTACAAACTAAGGGTTGGCTTGACTACTGGCGGGATGTGGTAGGCGCCATCATGACCTGAGAAATTGGGTTATGACAATGAATCTAGTTCTCAAATCCTATGGTCGCTGAAAGCATCTAGTATATACTTGTAATGTAACGAAATGAAATGCATAAATTAAAATGGGGGGGGGGGGGGGGGGGGAACCGTTCTGAAGGGTTGTTTTAACAAAATCTACTCAAACTACCAAGAATCTACACTAATAATTTAAATCAACACATATTTGTACCCTTTTCCAACATAACCCCAAGATAGACGTTTAACTACTTATAAAGTTAGGGAAAAGAAATATACCCAAATGATCATTCAATTCTTCCATTGAATATGTAAACAAGATTATTCTTCAATATAACTTCAATGTCAACTAAACTCAATTTTAAAAGAAACCACAATATTCCTTCCCAAATTAGTAGGGTTTTACAAAACCAAAACTTCAAAAACTAGTTAGAGATACCCCAAAAATAAAAAAGGTTTTTGTCCTATAGAGAATTGGAGCTAGCTATGGGAAATGACAAATCTGCCCCTAGACTATTATTAGCTCACTGGTGATTGTCGGAGCTTGATCTCAATCATAGCTCTCGCGATTGTGGTGAGCCCATCACAATCATCATCTTAACTAATCTTGACTTGTCGTGATCGCGACCCTCAAACCGTGATCACAGTAATTGAGGGTCAGTTCCTACTTTTTTTCTAGATTTTGCACTAACTCTTTCCTTTTTGATCTCTTTTAAGCTTATTTCACTTCTTTTTATTGCATCACTATATACATGCAAAACATGGAAATTAGTGTATTCAAATGATAAATTCATCTCATTAACTCATTTAAACCATAGTAGTATTCATAGTTTTGGATGTATATGAGTGGTAAATTTACAACTCATCATAAACCTCCATTAGATAATCAACATTGACCATAGATATAATTCCATATTATTACCCCCCTTGGCCACATATTTTCCATATCCTCTAACTGCCATATTTTAGCTAAACAAAGGTCATTAACTAGTCCATTAAATCTCTATCCATCAAGTAATATATTCATTTAGTAGACAAATAGACACCACAAAGCTTATTCTAATAGCCAACATATCTCAATTAACTCTTAATTGGTACTAGCATTACTTACTCGGTGAATCCTTATTTTATAACTAGTTCTCACTTATTAAATAGTCTAGATCCAGTATGAAACCATAACCATTACAAATCCCTAACTATCATTGCTCATTAACCACTCCATTTTATAAGTATTTGATACTAGTGATCTATAACCAGCACCTTAAGGTTGATGCTATACTCTCATTTTGCATGCGGGGATACACATGTAAAAGCATGTATGTATTTACCTCACCTAGGGCTAGCCAAAACTCAAACTGGTAAATTCACTCATAAGCATATAAAAAATTATCCTCCAGCCTTGTCGGGTATCCTCATCACATCAATATATCCTCTGTGCTTGTCGGGCATCACCATCACATCACTATATCCTTCGTTCTTGTCGGGATCATCTTCACATCAATATATCCTTTGACCTTGTCGGGCATCATCATCACATCACTATATCCTCTGGCCTTGCCGAATATCATCATCATATCACTATATCCTCTGGCCTAGCTGGGCATTATCATCACATTAATATATATATATATATATATATATCAATAATAAATGACAAAACTCATGAGGGCTAAAGTAGATAACAAGCACCATGAAGGCTAAAGTAAATGACAAGCACCACGAGGTTTAAAGTTACTAACAAGCTGATAACGCTTAAATTACACTCTTGAATGGGTGTAAGTGATCATTGTCAATATAAAACCCAACTAGGTTGGGGTCAAATCTCACAGGGAATAGGGTATGAATGTCAATTTGTTTACAAAATACTTACTGGTAGTTTATTATTTCCGAAAGATGGGGGTTTAAAGTTCACAATGGATCAATCTTCACTTTCTGAATTATAGTGTTGTTATCAATATAAATAGGAAACCAGAGTTATGTTCATCAAAGGTTTCGGGTATTGATAGATGCTAGGTAATGCTAGAGACCCTCGAAATAAGTAGAACAACAAAATATCCCTGACTATGATACTATCTGACTTATCTCTTGACCTCACCAGACAATTTATTATCTAATTCTCTCAAACTTGGATAATTTATCTATATCCAAACGGATGTTATCTCAGGTAGATTAATCCAGTTACGGCATTAATCATTAAACAGAAGGTTGGTTGCTTCCGAGTCCCTGTTGATAATTCTCGTCCTCTAGTCTATTTCTCTGTTAGAAGCAAATAAAACCTAAGGCATAATATAATGTTTGCAAACACTAGATTTCACTTAAAACCACAGAATTTGAAGATGTTCTACTATTTCTTGAATTCGTTAAACACCTAGCATCATATCAAACCCTAATCCTTGGATCCCATAACCCCGGCTAATGGAATTTACTGCTCATGATTTGATGAAAGAAATCACAAGTTGAATTCATGATGATAATAATCAACTTACGTATAGATGTAAAACAACAATCAATTTCTTCAATTAAATCCAAAGTTATAAACCCAAGAATAGTTGATAAGAAAGAAAACTAAGAACAATGTACGTGTTTCTCTCTCTCCAAAGTTCTTGTTCTGAATAATGAAAACTTGATAAAATATTTATACTAAAGCCTAATTAAGGTAATAAAATAACAAAATCACAGCTGGGCTCAGATTTAGGTGACGACATATTAGTGTTGATCGTCAGGCTTCTGACGGTGTCTCAGATATGTCGTCAGAAGTCGTGCCTTCTTAACTTGTTCTGCCTCACTATGACGATGTCCTCCGACGGCTTACCAGAGGTGTGACGGCGTGTAGCAAATGTCGTCAGACCTTTATCTTATTTCAACATGTTCTGTCCCACTTGACGGCATCTTCCGATGGCTTACCACACTTGTGACGACATATTGAGAATGCCATCACCTTAATCCAGTAGCTCTTCTTTACTGTTCTTCCTGATGTCTTTTTCTTATAGCTTACCACATCTCTGAAGGCTTGTAAGAAATGCCGTCAGACTCATATCAGCACACTTATTAGATTTTACTTATTTTGTTCATCTTTCTTATGTTTTCCTCCCATCCTTGCTACAACTGCAATATCACAAGAAAATGATCAAAAATAACCAAAAGTTGCTTAAGACTTTGCAATTATTTAGAGTTAAAAGCCTCAAATATGTTAGCATTTTCTAACACATCAACACCCTCAACTTAAAATAATTGCTTGTCCTCAAGCAACCAAAACACAACTAAAAGAGTACAAAATACAATCAGCAACTAGTCACTCAACTTTGCTAAAAAACACATGCATCCTCTCCAAGGTCAATCAACTTAAAAAACTGCTGTGCCAAATTTTTGAAAATAACGATGCAACTCATAGAAATTAAGGTATGGCATCCATTCAGCAACAACACTCCTACATACATCTACATCATATTCACCAAAACAAGTTAACAATTGGTAGTATACCTATTGTGCCCTCTCAGCAAAGAAATTTCCCTTTTCTCTCATTATCAGCTATCAAGGTATAATCATGGGGATAATCACAAAGGCTCTCGCACTCAGAATGAAGTTCAATCAGTGTATGCCAAATACCATATGCTTTCCCTTATCGTCATTACCGAGGTGTCTAGATAGGTAAGGTAGGATCACTATAGGACTTGCTCAGGCTTGTAACATATTATAGGGGCTGGTATGGTATTAAACAACATTTAGAGTGACTAACCTCCTTGGAACTACCTTATCTAGTGGGGTCTACTTATTAACCTCGTTTTCTTTTTTTCTTTTCTCTTGATCGCAAAATAGGGTGTGGTCTTTCCTTTTATTCAAACAATTTTCATTTTAGTGCTGTTTTTCACCAACACCTAACTATTAATTTTCTTTTCAGAACTTTTTTTTCTTTTTTTTATTTTACCCTTCTTCATACCTAGTTTATCTCACGCACCCCTATAATAGCCACCCTTAACTTAGGCTATTTGCCTAAGTCAAGGTGCATAGTGTCCAAGGAGGACCAGGGCCAAAACAGGTTCATTATGATTTAAAAAGGGAAGGTGATGGGTTTCATAGAAAGAAAATGATTAATTTAGGCACAAACAGGGACCAAGGGGTATAATGTATTACAGGGAAGGTCATTTAGGCTAAAAGTGACTGAAATTCAAAAACGGCCTATGATCCTTTCCTAACTCCTATTATCCTTCGACTACAGTAAGACGAATTGGGCAAGTTCTAGATATGGCAATACAAAGAGAACACAGTAAAGCCTTACACACATTTGGCACATAAGCATATTACCAGCTACTACTCATCCAGTTCATGCAAATGTTTGGCAGCGATTGTCAAGTTACTAGAACTAATGCCACAACAAGATTCACACATGGTCACAATTTAATGTAGTTCACACATTCATTCAATCAAAAAAATGGAGAGGTGCTGAAAAATTCATCAAACATGCAGACTACTTCAAGTATAAGTACTTCTCTTAGTTACTAACACAGTTGGTACAATGATAATACACCCCCACACCCTCAACTTAAAATCAAAATAAAATGAAACTAAGGGTTAGATTATACCTGGAGAGGGTTATTCTCAGGACTTATGGGTTGCCTCCCATGCAGAGCTTGATTTAACGTCGCGACACGACGTAGGTGTCTCGATTACGTCATACTTCATTAAGAGAAATAATGGTGACACTTTTCACTGATTCTTCTGGTCCAATGTAAAGCTTTACCCATTGCCTATTTACCTTAAAGGTACTGCCATCTTCGTTTTCAACATCCACTACTCCAGAGGAGTGGACTTGGCTTACCTTAAAAGGGCCTGACCACTTAGATTTTAGCTTTCCTGGAAACAATTTAAGTCTGGAATTAAACAGAAGTACCAAGTCCCCTCTTTTGAACTCTCGTTTCTCTATCTTCCAGTCATGGTACTTTTTCATTTTTTCTTTATACAAATCTACTCGCTCGTATGCCCTAAGACAAAATTCATCTATCTCATTCAGTTGCCCTAATCTCATTTCTACCGCTTCCTTTCAGTTCAGATTCAACATCTTGAGTGCCCATAAGGCCTTGTGTTCTAGCTCTATTGGAAAATGGAACGCTTTTCCATAGACCAGTTGAAATGGTGACATTCGAATAGGTGTCTTAAAAGCAGTTCGGTATGCCCACAAGGCATCATCAAGTTTTCGTGACCAGTCTTTTCAGCTAGCATTCACTATCTTGGATAGGATGGTCTTCACTTCATGATTCGACACCTCCACTTACCAACTGGTTTGCAGGTGATATGGAGTATCCACTATATGGTGTTTTACATCATACTTCACCAGAGCTGCTCGAAATAGTTTGTTGCAAAAGTGAGATCCTCCATCTCTTATGATAGTACGTGGTACCTCGAAGCGAGAGAAGATATTCTTCTTGAGAAATGCAATGACTCTCTTTCCCTCATTGTCAGCCAATACGACAGCTTCAACCCACTTGGACACATAATCAACAACAACCAAAATATACTTCATCCTGTAAGAACTTACAAACGGACCCATAAAGTCAATACCCCATACATCATAACTCCACTTCAAGCATCTTGATCAAGGGCATTTTGTGCCATTTAGATATCGATCCCTATCTTTGACACTGATTACATTCCTGCACAAACTTATGGGCATCTTTAAATAATGGTGGCCAATAATAGCCACTCTGCAACACCTTCCTAGCTATTCGGTCACCGGCATGGTGACTCCCAACTGGGGAAGCATGAAATGCCTCCAGTATACATCGTATATCTACTTCAGGGATACATCTCCATATGATATTGTCTGCACATCGCCTAAAAAAATAAGGCTCATCCCTGAAATAATTTGTTACATCATGAAAAGACTCCTTCCTTTGGTGGAACGAAAAGTGTTCTGGGAGGAGCTCACTCACAACATAATTTGCATAATCAGCGTACCAAGGTAATGTTTCCACAGCAGTTGCTAGGATCTCCTTATCTGGAAACACATCATTTATCTTTGTTTTATCACTAACTTTCTATCCACCTTCCATTCTAGATAGATGATCTACAACCTGGTTTTTACAACCTTTTCTATCTTTGACTTCGAAATAAAACTCTTGCAGTAGCAACACCCATCTAATAAGACTTGGTTTAGCATCTTTCTTGGACATCAAGTACCATAAGGCAGCATGGTCTGTATGGACTACCACTTTAGTTCCGAGCAGATAAGACCTGAATTTCTCAAAAGTATACACCACGGCTAGCAATTCTTGTTCGGTTACTGTGTAATTCTTTTGTGCGCCATTCAATGCTTTGCTGTCATAATATATCGGGTGAAATAATTTATCCCTTTTTTGTCCCAGTACAGCTCCTAGCACAACACCACTTGCATCACAGATTATTTCAAATGGTTTGGCCCAGTCAGGTGCAACAACAATGAGGGCTTCCACCAGCTTTTTTTTAAGGCATTCAAATGCCTTCAAGCACTTATCATCGAAGAGAAATTTAACTTAATTCTCCAACAACTTGCAAAGTGGACTTGCAACTTTTGAGAAGTCTTTTATGAATCTCTGATAGAATCCTGCATGACCAAGAAAACTACGCAGTCCCTGTAATAAAATGGGGGGTGGTAATTTCTCGATAACTTCAACCTTTGCTCGATCAACAATAATCCCTTTTTTAGAAATTTTGTGGCCCAGCACAATACCCTCCTTTACTATAAAATGGCATTTTTCCCAGTTAAGCACTAGATTAAATTCAACACATCTTTGAAAGGCCATATTCAAATTCTCCATACATATTTTGAATAAATCACCTACCACTGAGAAATCATCCATGAATACCTCTATGGTGTCTTCTACCATGTCAGAGAATATAGATATCATACATCGTTGAAAAGTGGTGGGTGCATTGCGTAGCCCAAATGACATCCTCTTAAATGCAAATGTGCCATATGGGCATGTGAACGTCGTCTTCTCTTGATCTTCCAGAGCAATACAGATTTGGTTATACCCAGAATAACCATCTAGGAAGCAATACCACCTCCTGCCAGCCAACCGATCAAGCATCTGGTCCATGAAAAGAATTAGGAAATGGTCTTTTAGCGTCCACGAGTTCAACTTACGGTAGTCCATGCAGACTCTCCACCCGGTCACTGGCCTGAGTAGAATCAAATTATTCTTCTCATTAGCAACCACTGTCATACCACCTTTCTTGGGCACACATTGAACTGGGCTCACCCACTTTTTATAAAAAATAGGGTAAACTACTCCTACATCCAACCAATTAATAATCTTCTTTTTAATCACTTCTTGCATTGGTGGGTTAAGACGATGCTGATGCTCAAAGGTAGGAGTACAGTATTCTTATATTTGGAATTTGTGCGTACAGATGCCTGGAGGAATGCCAATAATGTCTGCGATGGTCCATCCGATTATTCTCTTGTGCTTCTGAAGTACTAAAATAAATGCAGTTACCTGTTGTTCTTCTAAATCGGCTACAATAATAATAGGTAGCGTGTTCCCTTTTCTAAGAAATACATATCGTAAGTGACTAGGCAGCTCCTTCAATTCCAACACTGGAGGTTCTTCAATGGATGGCTTGGTTGGTGGTGTTGGTCAATTAGCCAAATCAAGTTTGATCTTTTTAAGAGCATAAGAATACGAGCCCAGGCCGGTCAAGGCACAAGCTATATCTTCATACTCCTCAATGTCTTCGCTTTCATAGTTCATCACAACCGCTTCTAAGGGCTCAATAATAAGCTATTCAGTTCTGAGCATATCCTATTCGTCCTCAAAGTACACATCAACTACGGAGAACACACTCATTTCCTCATGTTGTTTCATTTATTTGCCCATATTAAATTGTACCTCTTCATCATTCACCCTGAATAAAAGCTCATTTACTCTAAAATCAATTAATACACTTTTGGTTACGAGAAAAGATCGACCCAGGATTATGGGCACCTCGAAGTCCACCCCACAGTCCAGAATGATGAAGTCTGCAGGGAATATGAAATTGGAAACCTTGAACAGCACATCATACAAAATGCCAACTGGTCTCTTTACTGATCTGTCAGCCATTACCAGCCTCATGTTGGTTGGTGTGGGATTTGCCAAACCTAACTTTTTATAGATAGTCAATGGCATCAGGTTAACATTTGCTCCAAGATCACACAGTGCTTTGGTGAATTCTATAGTTCCAATTGTGCAGGGAATAGTGACTGCACCTAGATTCGACTTCTTTTACGATAAGGTCCCTATGGAAATAGCACTACAATGGTGGAAGTCTGCTTTCAGTTCGCAAGTCACTACTCAGTTCTTAGTCACAAGATCTTTCATAATTTTTTCATACCTTGGCATTTGCTTAAGGGCCTCGATCAAAGGTACATTTATAGTCAATTGCTTGAGCATTGCCAGAAACTTGCTAAACATTGCATTATCCACCTTTTTCTCAGCCATTGAGGAAAGGAAGGTGGTGGCCGTGGCATGGGTTTTAACACCACTTCCTTCTCTTTCTCCTTGTTTGACAAGCCAATAGAACTATTCAGTTTTTACAACTCCCCTAGATGTTGTTTTGCTGGTTCATCTGCAATTTTCTTAATATTCCCAGATTTATCACTAGCAGGGCTAGATAAAATCTTACCACTCCTAATGGTGATTGCTTGACATGAATGTTCAGTATTCTAATCCTAGGTTGCTTGAACAAGTGAAGTACCACTTATTCCTTGGCTTAGTGCTGAGGATAGTTGACTCATCTGTTGCTCTAACTACTGGATAGAAGTTGAATGTGAACTAACCAACTGACTTATAATGGAAAATTCAATCCTCATATTGGGTACGCCTGCATTAGTAACCTCTACTTCCTTTAATAGTTCTTTCATCATATCTTCTATCAAACACTTTTCCGAACTAGTTACAACAACTTCTTGATGTCCTGTACGAATATACAACCTATTTCTTCCATTGATGCATCTCCCTAGTTCTTGCTCTCTGTCTTTATGATTAGGATTGTCATTCCCATTCTGACCTTAATTCCCTTGGCTATTACCTTGGAAACCCACCTGATTAGTAAAATAGTTGACTTCTTCTTCAGTCTCAATATCATCATGGTCCTAAGTCATTACAGCTTTCACCTGTTCCATCCTTCCTAACATTAAATACTTGGTGAGCAGGTCCATTTGAGTCTTTAGATGGGCTATGTATTGATCATTTTCCTCATTCCTTTTTCACTATTCCTCCTTCATTCCAACAGGTACAGTTGGACTTGTCACCACAAAATCACTGGTGTACAAAGCCCTACTTAATTTGGTCATCCTATCCAACATATTGGCAGCATCTTAAAATGCAAGAGTAACAAATGATCCTCCAGCAGTGTTATCTAACATTGGCCTTGTCATAGAGTTAAAAGCTTTTTACAGAGTCTCCATCAGATTTATGTCCATCATGTTATGATTTGGACATTATGCCAGCTTCTTCTTGAACCTCTCCCAACTTTTATGCAAAGCCTTATTTGGGAGCTGCCTAAAATTATTGATCTCATCCCTCAACTGTATTCTCCTAGATGGCGAAAAGAACCTTTCTAGGAAAGCTCCTCTTAACTGTCTCCAGTTGATTATAGAATTAGGCGTCAACTTATTTAGCCATAATATTGCCTCACCAAACAGAGACAATGGGAACAACCTTAATCGGATAGCGCTCTGGCTCACCCCCAGGTTATTAAATAATTTGCAAATAGTGACAAAATTCACCAGATACAGATTGGGTCAACTTCAGGAAGGCCTCCAAACAACCCTTTCATATTTAAAAGCTGGATCATTATGCTTGTAATATTGAACTTCGCTCCTGGTGCCAACAGTGGCAGAATGATCGCGCCAGTTGCACCTATTTTATCCACATCATCATCCTCTTTAGCCTCAACCATAGTGGTCGTTTTTCCATTCTACTTATGTGATGGAGTTCTGGATTAGGTGATAACGCTCAATCTACAGCTCTCGTGGGAGTGTAAAGCGGTCGTTAGCAAATATAGAACCCAACCTGGGTTGGGTATCGATCCCACAGAGAATAGCTTGGCCAACAAGCAAGAGAAATTACTAGACTTTTAGTGCAAGTCTCGTAGGAAAGGGGGGATTGTAGTATGTAACCAAAACAAGAATGTAAGAACTGAAAATAGCAAAATAAAGAGAGATTGTCACGTGTGTTGTAAACAATGAGAATTGAGGCGTTGGGGTTATGTCCACCTTCTGAGGTATACGTCTCTATTGGCTATGAGTGTGTAGAGTCTTGACATGTAATTGCTTATAGAGAATTGTAGTCGATGGTAAATCCAAGCGTCTCTCGACCTAAACAAGGACTATTTCACTTTAACTCTCTCGAGCTTAAAGCGTGACTAACGGTACGAATTCTCCAAGAAGTTAGTCCAGGTACGGCACTAGCTTTTTAATAGGAAAGGGTGTCCTACTACCTTGACATTATCTCTTTTCCAGACAAATAACTTTTCTCTCGAACAAGTCAGATGTTAGACTGGCGTTGGTCTATGCGTCTTCTTTTCTAGACAAATAACCTTTCTCTCGAACAGGTTAGATGTTAGAATGGCGTGTTCTTGTGTTTGAACCGCAAAGAATGTAGATTTAAGATGAAGAGAATAATGATATAAGCAATATACTTGTCTTGAACTCACAAACTCATAGCTATAGATAGTAACTCATTCGGCTTCCATAACCCCAACTAAGAGATTTAGTTACCCATGAATGCGAAGGATATCACGCTTTGCATGGTGGATGGCGTGAATAGTAGGTGTTTGGCGTGTGGTTTTAGTGATTCCGTAGCAAGTAACGATTCTCTTGTTGTGGAATTTAAGAGTAGAAGAATGAAGAATTGAGAATGGGTTGTAGGAAGATGTCTTAATTGTAAGGAGATGAATGAATTGTCAGAATGTCTCCCCTCTTCTCTAAAATCTCTAACATGATAGGGTATTTATAATACTCCTATCCTACTCCTACTAAACTAATAAAATAAATAACCAAATCCTAATATACTAATGAAATCCTTGACCCAATTGTACTAGGGTAAGGTTACAAAATTATAATCCAAATAGAATGATGAAACACATAACCTAATTGCACTAGGTTAATGTATTATGGCAAAAATCCAGCTTTGTGTCTGTAAGTCCCAAAGTCTTCAGAAATGCTGTTTTAGCCCGGGACAGATTTTCCATGCAGCAGATTTAGTCCTTTATGCGTCCAGCTCCTTTCCATCTCGTTTGTGAGCTTTCTTTTGCGTCAAGTAAGCCATAAATTGCTGTATTTTGCATCATTTATACCTGAAACTTTCCTAATCACATTTGTTAGCTCATTTACAGGAAAAAGGACTAAAAGTGTACGAAATAGATAATTAGTTCTCGAAACTAGGCTAAAATATGGGCAAAATATATTGATATAGGCGCGTAATTTCGCCTATCATCATTAGGTATTGCTTAGTGCAACCTAAAGTAAATATCCTATAAATAAACAAAAACAACAACCGAGCATAAATCAAGGAAACTTAACTATTAGTAAATTTTCGCATACAAAATTTTTAGTCTATAACCGTATTCTCCGGTAACGGTGCCATTTTTGAT
This sequence comes from Capsicum annuum, assembly GCF_002878395.1. Classification (NCBI taxonomy): domain Eukaryota; kingdom Viridiplantae; phylum Streptophyta; class Magnoliopsida; order Solanales; family Solanaceae; genus Capsicum; species Capsicum annuum. The sequence goes on along the minus strand of NC_061118.1, from coordinate 42,140,805 downwards.
AACACTCAAATTACACTCTTGAATGGGTGTAAGAGATCATTGTCAATATAAAAACCAACTAGGTTGGGGTTGAATCCCATAGGGAATAGGGTATGAACATCAATTTATTTATGAAATACTTTACTGGTAGTTTATTATTTCCAAAAGATGGGGGTTTAAAGTTCACAGTGAATCAATCTTCACTTTCTGAATTATAGTGTTGTTATTAATATAAATGGGAAACCAGAGTTATGATCACCAAAGGTTTCGGGTATTGACATATACTAGGTAATGCTAGAGACCCTTGGAATGAGTAGAACAACAGAATATCCCTGACTATGATACTATCTGACTTATCTCTCAACCTCACTAGACAATTTATTATCTAATTCTCTCAAACTTAAATAATTTATCTATATCCAAATGGATTTTATCTCAGGTAGATTAATCCAGTTACGACATTAATCATGAAACAAAAGGTTGGTAACTTCCGAGACCTTGTTTACAATTCCCGTCCTCTAATCAATTTCTCCATTAGAAGCAAATAAAACCTAAGGCATAATCTAATGTTTGTAACCACTAGATTTCAGTTAAAACCATAGAATTTCAAGATGTTCTACTACTCCTTGAATCCGTTAAACACCTAGCATCATATCAAACCCTAATCCTTGGATCCCATAAGCTCGGCTAATGGAATTAGCTGCTTATAATTTGATGAAGGAAATCACAAGTTGAATTAATGATGATAATAATCAACTTATGTATAGATGGAAAAAAACAAGCAATTTCTTCAATTAAATCCTAATCTAGAAACCTAAGAATAGTTGATAAGAAAGAAAACTAAGAATAATTGGCGAAAGAGAACAATGTATATGTTTTTGTCTCTCCAAAGTTCTTGTTCTGAATAATGAAAACTTGATAATTTAAAAACCCTCAAAATTGCTATTTATACCAAAGCCTAATTAAGGTAATAAAATAACAAAATCACAGCTGGGCTCGGATTTAGGTGCAGGCATATTGGTGTTGATCGTCAGGCTTCTGACGGTGTCTCAGATATGTTATCAAAAGTCATGCCTTCTTAACCTGTTCTACCTTACTCTGACGATGTCCTCCGATGGCTTACCAGAGGAGTGACGGTGTGTAGAAAATATCGTCAGACCTTCATCTTATTTCACCATGTTCTATCCCACTTGAACGTATCTTCTGATGGCTTACCACACTTGTGATAATATATTGAGAATGTCGTCACCTTCATCCAGCAACTCTTCTTCACTGTTCTTCCTGACACCTTTTTCTGGTAGCTTACCACATCTCTGACGGCTTGTAAGAAATGCTGTCAGACTCATATTAGCTCACTTGTACTAGATTTTACTTATTTTGTTCATATTTCCTATGTTTTCCTCCCATCCTTGCTACAACTGCAATATCACAAGAAAATGATCAAAAATAACAAAAAGTTGCTTAAGAATTCGCAATTATTTAGAGTTAAAAGCCTTAAATATGTTAGCATCTGCTCATACATCACAAGCCCCATGGGGGCTAAAGTAAATAACAAGCCCCATGAGGTCTAAAGTAAGGGGTAAGTAAGGAAAAGTATACCTACATATCTCATAACTCATCTTCAAGGACAATTTATCCATAGATGTATGAATATATATATAATGTATAAATATTACAAGGCATTACCGGGTTCAATATGGCTAGTAGCATAGCTTTCTATGTAGTTAATAAATATTCCTTCTAGAGCCCTTAGTATCATGACTAACAGTATTAGCAACAAGAGTGTACGCCCCACATTTTTTGTCCTTGAAAATTCTCTAAAATCTTATCCTCTCTATCTTTTCTACGAATTACCCCTATGAGTCGTTGGGTGTCTTGATGGGTTATGTGACCATAGTATTCAGTGAATGGTGCTTGAGTGTCTGCCCTGAGTACGACTTAGAGATACGAGTCGTTAGAAGTCTTGATGGGTCTCAGGAACCCAATTGTAATCAAATTAGAAAGTACGTGGTAAAGTTTTACTCTGAGTTTGAGTGGCTCACTAATATTCAGAAGAACTTGTTATGAGTTGTTGGGTGCAAATTGTAGGATGTCCAGTATTTACCAATTAGGTTTTGTGTTGACTACGATTAGGCCCTAAGAGTCATACGATCCCAATATGAGTGGTACTCGTTGATTCATAAGGTCAATAGTGTGTGGGTGTTCTGGGAACTATCTTGCCTAAGACTCATGGTGATGAGTCATAATGAGTCTATACGAGTCGTTTGGTGACACTTAGTCGAAGACAACTAAATTTCAGCTTTTAAGTTAAAGACACTTTAGACAATTCCCTCCTTACCAAGTTAAAGCCATATATCCATAAAGCACTTTAAAGGGGAAATCTTCCAACGATCTCTGAAATTCTCTCAAGCAGCTATACTTAGGGTTTCTAAGAGGTAGGTCATCCAAGGGATCAAGGGTTGAATTCCTTTCATGAAACCTTGTGTTTTAGGAATGTCACTCTTCCCTCATTGTTAAGTTGTTAAAAGCATATATTTTAAAGTTTTGTTAACTAGATATTGATGTTCATTTTGTAACAAGGGTTGTAGGCTTTGAATACTTACTGATTGAATAATGTTTCCCATGATTTAATGTGATTACTCATGCTTTAATTATGGTTTTGAACTTGTGGGTGAATGGGTATGGTGAATGAACTAGGGAATTGTGATTTTTCCCAAAAATTTTACTTTTGAAGTTGTGATGACCTCAACCACATATTGTGAAATTGGTTTTTAAGTATGAGAAATATGGGAATTGAACTATTTTTGAACTATTGCAAATATGTATTATGGTTTAATGAGTGGGATTATGAGATACATGTTTTTAATTAGGCTTTAATGGGGTTTGTGTAGCTGAGTTGTGTAAGTGGATGTCCAAGAGACCAACACTGGAAACTGCAGTTGCCCACTCATGGGTCAATATGACCTAGAGGTTCGAGTCCTCTAAAATATTATTATCATATGATTGGGAGGTTTGAGTCCCCCACATCTTAATACCTAGTTTGGTGCCTATCTCACATTGATATGCTAGGAGGTTTGAGTCCTCCATAGTGCATATGTATACCCTCTGGATCATGTAATCACATGAACTGGGGCTGTACTATCTAGGAGAGAAATAGGCCCAGATAGCCAGTGGTTGCCTTTGTATGTTATGATGGTTGAGCTACATAATCTAGGATAATGTTTTAAAGTACATATTAAGCCTTTTTTCCTATCTCGGTATATGATATATATATACATTGATTATATGCATTGGATTTGAATGATTTGAAACTGTTGATCATGGAAATATTTTATCTTGATCCCTGAGTTACATGATAGTGTTCACCTTGCTAACCATCTTTGAATGATGTATACCCATGCAACACAAGAATTGGAGATACTTCTACTCCTCCTACTCAGTGATTATGATCTGGGATCAGTTCATGAGTTGATATTCAAGTGGTGAGCTTTTATACTTTTAAAGTCTAGATTTCAAGTATTGGTGTCTTATGTCTGAGATTGTTCAGACTTATTTTTTGTTATAGTCAGGGAATGTCTCATCGATTTATTTATATTCAATTTTGGTAGAGGCATTATTTTTAATTATTGAGGATTTTGGGTAATGTTGGTCAGTTGTTTGTCTAGTTATCGATCACCAGTTGTAGACATGTTTTGAATTTCCTAAATCTTGTTGCACATTGTCTTGTTATATCTTCAGAATTCATTCTAAATTGAGGGGATGTTATGTTTGGTTTGGTTAGGTGAAAGGGTGATCTCCGATTGACGTGGAACTGTTGATACCCTTCATGGCCAGGCCCTGGTTTAGGTCATGAAAAAGATGGTATTAAAGACTAGGTTTGATTTCATTGGGTGTCCAACAAATCCTTGTCAAGTAGAGTCTCATTTATAGGGGTGTATTATGCCACACTTATAAGGGAGAGGCTACGAGACATTAAGTAATGTTTTGTTTTCTTGTTATTCTATTTTCGAGCTATAGACTCTAATGTCTTCAATCTTTTCTAATTCCCTTATGTTTGCTTGTCAGACTATGCCTACCAAAAGATCTAAAGCTTATGGAAACCCTTCTGTCCTATCTAAGGAAAATGTTGATAGATCTTGTCCAACTCTAGAAGTTCAGACCCGATCTAGGGTTGCTGCTTTTGATTACCCTAATACAACTCCGCCAGTTGCCCCTGTCCTTCCTCAGGCACCTCAAGCTTGTATGTCCAATCCTATGTTTTGCTAGTCGATTCATTTGCTTCCTCAGTTGGTAGTCTCTCAAACTGTCCATATTTCTTCTTTTTCTCTACTATTTGAGGTCACTAGGGATGGCCAATTTATGAGGTTGATTCTTTCTACATTCACTGTTCTAAAGTTGAGAAAGATCCTCAAAACTTTATTAATGAGATAGAAAAGATATTTTGTGTGATGCAAGCTGCTGATGTGGAGGGTGTAAAGTTTGCTGCTTATCAGCTAAAGTATGTAACATCTCAATGGTATAAGAGTGGGAGAAACTTAGGGGCGATGATGTGAGTATACTTTGTAAGATGACTTCTTTAGTATTTTACTTGATTGTTTCTTTCCCCAGGAGTTGAGGGAGGTAAAAGCTGAGGAGTTCGTGGATCTAAAACAAGGCAGGATGTTAGGGAAGTAGTATGCCTTGAAGTTTCATCAACTGTCGCATTGTGCTCCAAAATTGGTGTCTAACATAAGGGCGAGGATGAGAAAGTTTGACTCTAGGTTGTCTCGTGAGTTGATTTTAGAGAGAAAGGATGCCTTGTTGAACAAGGATATGAATATCTCTATACTTATGGTGCATATACAATAAATGGAAGAATAAAAGATGAAGAAACAAGAAATAAGTGAAATGCAGAATAAGAAGCTTCGCTACTTAGATCAGGGTGGAGGTCAGCAGCAGAGTAGTAGAGATAGTGGAAAATAGTCTAAGAAGAAGGGGGGTAATAATGATTCCTACTCTACAACTAGTGATCCTTATCCAAATACATCAGAAGATCATAAATATCAGTATCATAGTGGGTTTAAAGAACCGGGATCCCAGCCTCAGGCTAGTGGGTCTCAGTTAGATCCATCTTATCCTGTGGTAGATTCTGTGGTCAGGTGCACCGTGGTGTTTGTGAAGAGGGAAGGGCAAGTGCTTTAAATATGGTTAGATTGGTCATCTGCATAGGGATTGTCCTTATAAGGTTACTTTTGGGAAAAATAAGATTCTTGTTGCTACTTTATTAGCAATCGCACCAAAAGGTTCTACTTCTGCTTCTGGCTACGACATAGGTCAAAATTTTTTGTACGCTCTTACCACTCACCAGGATTTTGGGGCATCCTTAATGTTGTTACTAGTATGCTTGAACTCTTCTCTCGTGATGTATATTTTCTACTTGATCTCGAGTCTACTTTCTCTTATGTAATGATGAGTGGTAAATTTACCACACATTACACACAAATTTGGGCACACAAATATGATTAAATGATGTTAATGTGATGAATTTGTTACTTGATTGCACTAATTCCCAAATTTTCCAGATATATAGGTGATGGGAAAAATAAAGTAAAATGAGCTAAAAAGAGATCAAAAGGGAAGAAGTAGTGCAAAAGTTGGAAATCGGCAATAGGAACTAACCCTCAGATATCTCGATCGGGGTCTAAGGGTAGCTATCATAGTCATCTTAAATCTATCAAGATATGCGATCATGATTGGTTCACCACAATCGTGGGAGCCGCAATTTCAATCAAGCACCAACTATCACAATGTAGTGGAAAATAGCTTAGGGGTAATTTTGTAATTTCCTACAATTGGTTTTTAATTACTATAGGACGAAAAAATTTTCAATTTTCGGGAAGTTTTTTCTTTGTAAAAACCCTACCTAATTAGGCAAGAGTATTGTAGTTAATTTTTTAAGAATTTTAGTTATAATTGTGGTTGGATTTGAGAATACCTCACTTAGCCTCTTCAATGGAAGCATTGAATGAAAAATTTGGTATGTTCCTTTTCTCAAACTTCATGAGTAGCTAACATCTATCTTGGGGTTATTTTGGAATAGGGGGGAAATATTTGTGGGTTTTGATTATTAGTATAGATTCTTGGTTAATGATGTTGGGTATCACTAACACTTTCTTGTTGAATTTGAATTTGTGGGTGAAAACTCAAAATTCCCAAAATCTAACATCATCCTTGAAAGAGGGATGTGGGCATGCTTTTGGATCCTATATCATCCCTGAAAGAGGGATATGGGTGACAAGGTATTAGTGAACAATAACTAGATGTTTGCTTATTTCTTAACATTGTCTTAAAAATAAGGGTGGATTATGAATTTGCTATGTCTTGGACATTGTCCTAGAAATAGGGATGTCTATTTAAGGCTTTGGGTGGAATTGTTTGCCACACCCACAAGTTACCCGAAAGGGTCCATGGGTGATATTTTTGGTGTTTGGTTGAAAAAGTATCATCAAAACCCCTAACTTATCCTACCCATATAGTCATTAACAAAAATTTGCATTTGATTATCATGAACCCATGCATTATTTGCCCCTAGGAAGGCATAGTCTCAAGATTCTTCTCCTATTGGAATCTTATCTACATTTGTATCTTTTAATTGGTAGTTTGAGTAGATTTTATTAAAACTACCATTCAAACCATACCCCCAATTTTATTTTATATTTTTCATTGTGATTACATTATGGGTATATCATTAGTAGCTTTCAATACCCATTGGATTTGAACACTAGTTACATTTTTCATTGATTCGACCCTAACTCAAGTTGGGTTAAGATATTTGACAATGATAACCTTGCCCATAAATCATAGAGTAAGTTGAGCGTGATCAAAATGGCATCGTTGTAGGGGAGTGAAACATAGTTTTTGCTTGTGTGGTGTTGATAGTAGCTTTGAATTTACCCGTAGTGATTGTTATTTATTTTGGTTGTTGATTTTGCATCTTTTTATGTGATTTCAATAGTGTCCATGCTACAATGAGTGATCAGGCAAGTAATGACGGGATCTTTGATGGGCCCCTTGATGATAAAGTCCATCTCCATAATACGGGGCTTTCTAGTGCCAATCGTATCCCACCAAATGTGGGGAATCGGGTCTTCCACGTCATAAGTGTGATTTTACACATGCTTTAAATAAAAGGGCTCTTAGGGGTCAAACTCATGAAGACCCAAACTTGGATTAGAAGAATTTTGTGGAAGTATGTGCCCAATTCAATATTGCTCACATCTTACAAGAATCCATATGGTTGTGCCTCTTACCATTCTCTCTAACTGGTAAGGCGGTGTTGTGGCTAAGGTCTCTTCCTATCGGATTAATCACATCATGGGTTGATGTAATACCCCGTATTTCCCTAACCTAGATTAATCCTCAGTACATTGGTTATCCTAAACAATTTTTTTGGAATACTTAGTAATTTTCATATTCGAGCCTACCATTGCATAGGAAATTCAATTAGCTTTCTAAGGATATAAAATTTTCCTAAATCCAACAACCGGGTAAGACGTTATGGCGATTTTAAGTTTCAATAGTTAAACACCATCTTTCAGGAAAGTAGCGCATTGCAGAGTGTTAAAATAGAAATTGTCAATTTCCACTATTACTCCATGATATTAGCGCATCACACCATAGACCCAGTTCATAATTGTCAATTTCCAGTGTACCAAGGCGATTACACTGCGTCACAGTGCACTTTCTGTTCACAAATAAAGTGGCAACATGATACCACTGCATTGCACCACCAAGCAATTTTACAGTAGTCATTTTCTAGTGGCCTAGCATGATAGCGGCACGACCAAGGGTCCAGATTGGGAAAATTTCTCAAAAAAATTAAAGTTGCAACCAGGGTTAAAACAGGCTTTTCCCATGATTTTATTCTGCCTAGATGTGGGATTTAAGCCCTAAAACGTGTAAAACCCTTCATTATTCAACTTTCCCCAAAATCAAAAGGTAGTTCTCTTTCGAGAAAACAAACCCTAGCTCTCAAGAATCAAGGTCAATCCCAAGAATTTCTCCAAGAAATAATCAACTTAAGGTATGTTAGGTGTTCATCCATGGATCCTTACCTTCCATGGATCTCAAGAATCCTTTTTCAAAATACAAGATTTATGATTTATGATTTCCATGTTTTAATTAGGTTGAATTCATGTTCATGATGTTTTTTGAGTTTTAATCCATGATTTAGATTACAAGTTCCAAGAATTGATTCTAGTATGTGTTGAATTACATGGTATTCATGATAAACCCTTCATTTTGCAAGTTGATTATTGTAACCATGTTAACCCTAAGTGTTTATGATTTAATGAACCAAGTATGCTTCTTATGTGTTTGATAAATTATCTATGAGAATGAAATAATGCTATTATAGCATACTAACATGTATTCCCCATTCATGTAGAAGTTAATGCATTACAAGTGTTTGATGGAATGTCTTTATGAATGAATTATGACCAAGTGAACATTGTTATGTTATTTAAGATTATGCTTTTCTTTACTTTTCATGTTATCGAGTCCTAGGGGTATTTAATACCCAACAACTTAACTATTTATTTAGAGCTAGTGTCAGTTACAAAATAGTATCAGTCATGTCACAATCAGTAGTACTCTCAGTCTGTAACAGAACTTAGTAGAATTCAGTCAGTTACAAAACTTAGGAAAACTCAGTAATCTTAGTGAAGTCCAGTTTAGTCCAGTATAACAGTTCAGTATCTTTTAGTTGGGAGTATGATTCAGCACTGAGTAATCCCAAGGATGAGGGCTCACCTGCCAGCAGAGTGTGTAATCCTTAAACGCAATCCTTGCATTCCAGAACTACGTATCCAGAGTAGGTTAAGATATCAAACCTTCTAGTTGAGAGTTGATGAGGTGCTCTACCTGCCTGTAGAGGGTAGCACCGTTCTTATTTTTGGAACCTTCCAGTAGAAGGTTACTCTTCAGCTTGTCTTTACCCATGGCACATTACTGATTCCCTTCTAATTGAGGTTATAGATTGGACCCCAGCTCAGTTATCTTATCTTATTTGGGGAATGTTGGTTAGATGATTACCTCCCACAGTTGCAGTTTCAGTATCAGTTTTTAGAATAAAACTCAGTTTAGTTCTACAGAATCAGGATTGTCAGATATAGTCACTTAGTTAAAAGTAATTTAGATTATTAGTGAATATAGATTATCAGTATATTATGTTATCAGTTATCAAATTCAGTTCCAGTATACTCAGTCACAGTAGGCACAATATGTTCAACAGTTACAGATCCTCCATGAATGCTAATCCAGCTCTTCCATATCATTCAATTAGTTATTGATCATGCATATAAACCCATGCATTTAGCCTTACCTCATTTACCATACTAGTACATTCCCACGTACTGATCGCATACCCATTTCTTGCGCTATGATGTTTTATATCATAGGTTTGGATGCTCAGGTTCCTGATCGTCCTTAGCTTGATTCATCCCGCAGTAGTAGATTTAGAAGTGAGTCCTCATCTATCGAGAATATTCTTTTATTTTGGTACTTCAGCTTAGCAATATTTTAGTAGATGGAGTTAGTTAGGGGATTGTCCCCTCAACACCACTTTCAGACAGATTCAGTTAGAGGCTTTTCATACTAAATTTTTTAGACTGTATTTAGTTTTACAGAAGATATATTTTATTAGTATTTTAGATATTTTGAACCTTATGGAATTTCAGCCTATTATTCTATATTTATTTCAGAATTATTGTCCAGTGCTCACAGTAGATATCATTCATGGGTTAGCTTGTGCTCATTCAGGGTCATAAGCACCGTTTGATGATTAGGGTATAGTCTCGAGTCGTTACAAACTTGGTATCAGAGCCTAAGGTTCACTAGAGTCCTAGGGAGTCTAAAAAGCCACATTGCATAGAGTCTTATGCATGGTGTGTAGCGCACCACACTTCTGGATAGTAGGCTATGAGATGTTTTAGGAAATGTTTCCCTTCTTTTAGTATTCATATCATGCGAATGAGCATGAGATTAAGTTAATCTCTTAGTCTTACCCATTTCTTTCTTTCGTTTATAGAACATGCCTCCCAAAAGGACTAACGAAAGAATAATCGAAAACCAGTCAGCCCCTCAGCCTGTTAAGGAAGATCCCTAGATGAACATGTCTCTCATGCAGAATTTAGAGCTACATTCACTACTCTAGACAATCCAATAGTTGCTTAGAATGAATGGCTAGCTGCTGTTCTGGCCAACCCAGTGGCTAATACTGCTGCAACCAGAATTCAGGACTTCATCCGAATGAATCCTTCCTCCTTTATAGGATCTAAGTCAGAATAAGATCCACATGAGTTCCTCGATTAGGATCAGAAAGTCACAACTATCATGGGAGTGACTTCCAGTGAGAGTGTTGAGTTAGTCACCTATCAACTACAAGATGTAGCCCATATGTAGTTTAAGTAGTGGAGGGTAGACAGGGATATAGATTCAGAGTCCATAGAGTGGGAAGAGTTTGCTACTGCCTTCCTAGACAGATTCTTTCCCTTAAAGCTGAGAGAAGCCAAAGTGTTTGAGTTCATCAATCTCAAACAAGGTTGTATGACCGTAAAAGTAATTCCCTCAAGATTACTCAATTATCCAGGTATGCTCCCCATGTAGTGAAAGACAATAGGTCTAGTTTAAGCAAGTTTGTATCTAGGGTGTCAAATAGTATTGTTAAGGAGTGCAGAACAACAATGTTGATTAAAGAGATAAGACATATCTAGGCTTATGGTCCATGCTCAACAGATTGAGGAGCAAAATCTTAAGCAGAAGGAGAGAGAGAATAAAAGGGCTAGAATAGGTACCTTTAATTTCAGTTAGCCTAATTAAAAAGCGGTAACCGTTCCCAGTTTCATCCAAAGTCTTCAGTACCAGCTCCGTCCTCAGCCAGTGTACCGATGACCCAGTATAGCATAAGCAATGGTCATACTAATCAATTTTAAGGAGAGTGTGGTAAGAATCATAAGGGTATGTGTAGATCTGGTAGTGATGTTTGTTTCGGGTGTGGCAAGCCAGGCCATAGATTCAGAGATTGTCCTCAGTCAGGTTCTTAGGGATAGTGTAGTCATCCTTTAGCTCGATCAGGTCGCTTGAATCAATAAGGTGCCGCTTCCAGTGCCACCAGTGGGCAACACCTAAATAGGTTTTCTGCACTTCAGTCAAGACAAGATCAGGAAAGTTATCCTGATATGGTCACTAGTATGTTACAAATCTATTATTTACATATTTATGCCTCAGTTTTAGATCTAAGATATTTAGTCATGCTTCAGTTCATAGGTTCGCCGTGCATCGTCTCATGCTTTTCCTTAGCATCTCAGCCAAGTTAGCATTCTCGAGGGACATAGTGTCCCAAAGGGGAGATGCACTATAACCCCCAAGCTATCATGATCTAAACCTTTTATTTTCTTTTCATGTAGCAAATCCAGTTGAAGTAATAGGTCCTTCTAGTTGACGCTCATGTCCCAATCTTAGTCGTATGACCATCCTCCTGTCATGACATGTATCAAAGGAATTAGTTCAGTTCATGTATCATGATTCAAACTTAGTCATATCCCCATGTTCCCGTTCATGCATATTCAGTCATGTATTTATTAATCAATTCAGACATGTACTCATGCATCAGACATGCATGTTTAGAATGTAAGTTAAGTCTATCAGACCAGTCATGTAATCATGCTTCAGTTGTGCATGTCTAGTTCAGTATGTAAACTCAGTCTGTCCGTACTCTCTCAACTTAACTTGCCACATTCGAGGATGAATGTTCCTAAGGGGGAGATACTGTAAAACCCCATATTTCCCTAGCCTTGATTAACCCTCAGTACATAAGTTATCCAAAATAATTTTTTTTGGAATAATCAGTAATTTTCACATTCAAGCCTCCCATTGCGTAGGAAATTCAATTAGCTTTTCAATGATATAAAATTTGCCTAAATCCGACAACCAAGTAAGAAATTATGGTGATTTTATATTTTTGTCATTAAACATCGTTATTCAGGCCAGTAGCGCATTACGGAGTGTGTTAAAATAGAAATTATCAATTTCCTGTGTTGTTCCATAATATTGGTGCATCGCACCATAAACCTGTTCACAATTGTCAATTTCTAGTGTACTAATGTGATTCCCCCGCATCGCAGTGCACTTTCAGTCCACAAATAAAGTGGCAATGTGATACCACCGTATCGTACCATCATGCAATTTCCTAGTCATCATTTTTCAGTGTCCTATCGTGATAGTAGTGCATCGCGCTAGGGGTCCAGATCGGGAAAGTTTCTCAAGAAATTAAAGTTGTGCCCAGGGTTAAAACAATCTTTTCACATGATTTTATTCCATCCAGATGTGGGATTTAAGCCCTAAAAATGTGTAAAACTCTTCATTAATCACTTTTCTCCAAAATCAAAAGGTAGTTCTCTCTCAAGAAAACAAACCCTAGCTCTCAAGAATCAAGGTCAATCCCAAGAATTTATCCAAGAACTCATCAAATTAAGGTATGTTAGATTTTCATCCATGGATTCTTACCTTCCATGGAGCTCAAGAATCCTTTTTCAAAATACAAGATTTATGATTTCCATGTTTGAATTAGATTGACGGCATGTTCATGATGTTGTTTGAGTTTTAATCCATGATTTAGATTACAAGTTCCAAGAATTGATTCTAGTATGTGTTGAATTACATGGTATTCATGATAAACCCTTTAATTTACAAGTTGATTGTTGTAACCATGTTAACCCTAAGTTTTTATAATTTAATGAACCAATTATGCTTCTTATATATTTGATAAATTTTCTAGGAGAATGAAATAATTCCGTTATAGCATGCTAACATGTATTCCTCATTCATGTACAAGTTAATGAATTACAAGTGTTTGATGAAATGTCTCTATGAATGAATTATGACCAAGTGAACATTGTTATGTTATTCAAGATTATACTTTTCTTTACTTTTCATGCTATCGAATCCTGGGGTTATTTAATACCCGATAACTTTGCTATTTTCTAGAGCCAGTGTCAGTTATAGAATATTATCAGTCATGTCACAATTAGTAGTACTCTCAGTTCGTTATAGAACTCAGTAGAATTTAGTCAGTTGCAAAACTTAGGAAAACTGAGTAATCTCAGTGAACTCAGTCCAGTTCAGTCCAGTATAATAGTTTAATGTCTTTTAGTTGGGAGTAGGATTCAACACCGAGTGAACCCAAGGATGGGGGCTCACCTTCTAGCAAATGATGTGATCTTTAAGAGAAATCCTTGCATTCCAGAACTACGTAGCTAGCATAGGTTGAGACATAAAACATTCTTGTTGAGGGTTGATGAGGTGCTCTACCTTCTAGTAGAGGTTAACACTGTTCTCGTTTAAGGAAACTGCTAGTAGGGGGTTACTCTTCTGCTTATCTTTACCCGTGGCACGGTACTGACATCCAATTGTGATTATACATTAGACCCCAGCTCAGGTATCTTATCTTATTTGGGGCATGTCAGTTTGATGATTACCTCCCATAGTTTTAGTTTCGATCTCAATCTTCAGAATAAAACTTAGTTTAATTCTAAAAAATTAAGACTGTTAAATACAGTCACTCAGTTAACAGTAATTTAGATTATCAGTCATTCCAGATTATTAGTATATTCAGTTCTCAATTATCAGATTTAGTTCTAGTATACTCAGTCATAGTAGGCACAGTATGTTCAGTAGTTACAGATCCTCCTTGTATGTTAATCCAGCTCTTCCATATTATTCAGTTAGTTATTGATCATGAATATAAACCCATGCATTCAGCCTTACCTAATTTAGCATATCAATACATTCCCACGTACTGATTATATACTCATTTCTTGCGCTATGATGTTTCATATCATAGGTTTGGATGCTTAGGTTCCTAATCATGCTTAGCCATATTCAGCCAACAATAACAGATTTAGCAGTGAGACCTCATCTATCGAGGATATTCTTTTATTTTAGTAATTCAGCTTATTAGTATTTTAGTAGTTGGAGTTAGTTAGGGGATTGTCCCATCAACTCCACTTTCAGACAGATTCAATTAGAGTTTTTTTAGACTAGATTTTTCAGACTGTATTCAATTTTATAGATGTTATATATTATTATTATTTTAGATGTTTTGAACCTTATGGAACTTCAGTCCATTATTTCGTATTTATTTTGGTATTATTATTCAGTGCTCATACTAAATATTATTCATGTGTTAACTTATGGTCCTTCGTGGTCGTAAGCACCATGTGATGACTAGGGGGTAGCCTGGGGTCGTTATAGTTGATCTTACCAATGTTTTCTTTGATAGCTACTTCCCATCATTAAAGATATTGCAAATGCAGGATGTCATGATTACTTTTTTCTACTCAATAGGGAACCTCTACTAGAAGTTTGGGAGAGGTTTCATGAAAAGCTTGTGAAATGTCTTAACCGTGAAATTCCGAACAAGATGCTCCTACAAATATTACTAAGCTGTGGTAGATAATGCAACAGTGGATCACTTAGACTTTTCTCAAATCGACCAAACATTTGTATCACACTCTATTTCAATAAAAAAATTGGAGACTCAAGTTGGCCAAATCTCAATCGTACCCAATGCTAGGCCCAAGGGTGGATTTCCTAGTGATATGGTGAAAAATCCAAAAAATGATGCTCAAGTCTTAGAAATTGTCACCAGGAGTGGTAAAGATCTTGGTGCACAAGAAGTTGAGTTCAAAGAAAAGTCTTATGATGATCTAATGCATACAAATAAAATTCATGTGGGTGCGTCTAATGATGAAGCTCCAAACTCTTAAGAAGGGGATGAAGAAGCGCCGCTAATGAATGACGAGGTGATTGATGAAGAGGGAACTACTAAGGTAGTTGAGGGTGACTAAATGCATTGTGACCCATTGTTCCAAATAAACATCCCTTTGCCGTTCCCTCAATGATCAAGAAAAAGGAGGAAAGTGTCAAATTAAGAAAGTTCCTCGCCAAGCTTAGTAATCTTTCAATAAATATCCCATTAGTAGAAGCCATTCAAGAAATTCTAGGATATGCTAAGATAAGAAAATATTGATGTCCAAGAAACATTTATGACGGTGAAAGCATTGAAGTTACCCATGGGTGTAGCGCTATCATGACTTGTGCTATTATGGAAAACAACGAAGATCCCAGGGCCTTTACAATTCCTTGCACCATAGGGACATACAAATTTGAGAAAGCCTTGTGTGACCTTGGTGTGACCTTGGTGCAAGCATCAATCTAATGCAATATGCAATATATCAAAGACTTGGTTTTGGAAAACCTACTCCAATAATGATGAGCCTATTAATGGCGGATGGTCTATCAAAAAATTTAGTTTGATGTTTTGGTGAAGGTGGATCACTTCATTCTTTCAGCAGACTTCGTTGTGTTTGATTATTAAATTGACCAAGAGATACCTATTATCCTTGGGAGACCTTTCCAAGCAACTGGAAGAGTAATTGTTGATATCGAGCAAGGAGAAATAAAATTTTGGATCCAAAATAATGAAGTATCCTTTCTGGTTGCAAAATTGAGAAACAACCCATGAACTACAAGTGGTGTCCGTCATTTATGTGGTGGACAAGAAAGTAGATGATGGGTCCTCTAGGATCCACCTTGAAAGTTGAAGGACGTTATGCCACGATGATAAATTAGGTGCTAGGTGGGAGGCAACCCACCAATGCCACGAAAGTTGCCCGTGAATATTGAATTTTTATTATTTGAGTAGGTTTTATTTTTAATTATGATTGATCCATGAAATTTTGGTAATATAAGGTATTTTGAATGAGGATCAATACAGAGAAGTGTGGAAAATTTGAGTAATGGACTGAACGGGGGAAAATAAAGGACCAGAAAATGGCATCAATTACCATGATCACAGAACCTATGCTATTACGATCGTGGTAGCCGCATGACTATAATTTTGAAACTTGGATAGTGATCACGATTTGGACTAGTTAAATGACTATTCAGGTGTTATTCCCCCCCACATACTCCTTCTGTAATTTTCTCTTAAATTTTACCTATTTTGATCATGGTTTGAGCATCAAAATTATACATTGCATCCTCCAATCTAGTATGTTATTCAAATCCTCTCTTTGATGCTCTTGTGTAGGTCTTAGAACTCATGTATTAGGATTGGCCAAAAAATTATGCTTGAAATTTTAAATCTTTGTGTTAATTGTGTTTGTTTGGTATGGTTAGCTATTTTTATTAGTGTGCACATACTTGGGGAAGTCTTGAGTACCCAAAAAAGTTCAAAATAATAGAAATAGAATGTGAACAATGTGTGTTAGATTAAATGCCTGAATGAAGTTCTTAATAGTTTTACTATGTTTTAAGGGCATGATCGAACATCTAGGGGCTAAGTTTTATGTGCATAGTGTAAAATCTTTGATGTGGAACACAAATTTGCATTAAAATTAGACATTTTTTTATTTTATAAATTTTGGTACAATAAAGCCTAAGTTATCATGATCGCGGTCACTGAAATATAATCGCGTTTGTGTGATTATGACTCAGTGACCCGCAATTGTGGCATTTGAGGGTATTTCCTAGTCTGATCCAAAAATTTGTCAACTCTATTTCTTTCCCATAAATTGCTGAGGCAGCATCCCATTAGCTCAATTGAATAAATATCATAGTTTTCACATGTATTTGTCGATAACTAATACTTTATGTTTATGAATCCAAGTTACTAAAATGGCAGCTTATGATACTCATCACTTCATGGCCCTAGAATGTGAGATAGAATACTATGATAACCTCATGAGAAAGAAACTGCTTCTTAAGAGGGGATCTCATTATAAAGCGTGTTAGAGAAACTCCTACCTTTCTACGAGAGGCTAGAGGCCACATGATGGATTTTATTTGCCCTAAAACCATGTCGGCCAAATAAGTACTGGGTGATGGAGTTCTATATGAACCTCAACATAGTAGATTTCTCTATGCCTAACCTAATGATAAGAATCAAGGGCAAAGAGGTTTGTTTTAGGGCCAAATAGATAAATGGAGTTTATGGATTTGAAAATGTTTGTAAGAGGGACTATGAGGCCAAAGTTTATGCTCTTGGGAGCTGGCTGGTTAAGCATTTATGCTTAGGGAGTGAGGTACCATGTGCCACCACCAAGACTAGGATTCTGATGAGTGACTTCACTACTGAAGCAAGGATCTGGTTGACCATTAATTGCAGCCAGGCCTCCCCCTCCACTAACCTAATAAATGTCCTATATGCATGCTCAGATGGTGGCCTGCCTCTTGGACAACATTCCTTTTAATGTTTTATGGTTTATCCTTATGGAGATGTGGCATTATAGAAAAAAAAGTACCTATTCTCTTATTCCCATCACTGATCATAGAGTTAAGTTGGCAAACCAATATTGATAATTCTATAGAAGATAGTTGGGTCTATCTATGACTCCCTTTTACCCACTGATGATTCGAGGAGAGAGAGATATTGTGAAGAGTAGGAAGAGAAATATTGACTTGGGGAAGTTAGTAGAGGATGATTTTGATTCATACAGGCCATCCACACCAGGTCCATTTGATGAGATTTTAGTTGAGATGAGAGCGATCAAGGAGTTAGTGTCCAAGCTCCCTTAGGGATCGGGTGAGTCTTCCACCATCCGTTATTCATATGTTGCTCGGTCTGACTATGAGATATACCTAGAGGATTATAAAAATAAAGGGATACTATTTCTAAGCTTGACAGAGACAACTTATCCTTAGAACATTCACACAAGGAGATCAGGGATTCTCATGAGAAGATAAAGAAAAGGGAGAAAAAAAGAGACAAGTTTTTCACGAAGATATGGAAGAGGGTAAAAAGCCTTTAGAAGGTCCTAAAAACCATAGACAAACTTATTTCTTTCATAGATGACAGTGATAATGAGGTCCCAGCTGAGTGGTCAGACTCAGATAATGCTAGGACCGATACTGAGTCTGGGGGAGCCAACAATTTTTGATACGATTACAGGGATCAATCTTTTACTCTCTTTATGCTTTCTTGATTATGCAGTAAGGTCACTACAAGCTTTTAGTAAGGGGTAACTATCTCCGTATTCATTTATTTAGTCTGTATTATTGAGATATTTATGGATGTTTTTATGTTGATTTGGATGATTTTTATTTTGGGTTGTAATAATTGGGCACCCCGGTGGTGCCAACATTTCATGGATTAGTTTCTTGTTTCATTTTTAGATTTTTATTTTATTTTTGTATTTTTATGATGATGTCAGATGAGCCTTTCCCTATGATAGATTAAGTGATGACATTCTTAAGGAAAAATTATCGTGATTTGGTTTTGAGCCATAGATGTAGATAAAGTTTAAGTACCATAGCATTGGAGTTTTGGGATCGCCCTTATAACTATGGTAAATTCTGAGTAGCCATACATTTTTCCCTTATGCGATTAAAAATGTGAGATGATGACTTGGCTTATGCCGTCAATAGAAAATTTTGCATGGTTTAAATGCGAAGCAAACACCCCCTTCAGTCCAATAATTTTTGAAAACCAAGGGCATGGACATGAATAATTTTGTAACAATATTTTCCCTCTAATTATGACTTTGAAATCCTTAGTTTGTATTATATGGTAAATATCTCCTTTTGTCTTCAGCAGGAAATACAATTGATCCTCCTTGAAGAGTTTGCATGCCATGTGCGGTGAGGTAGTTTTTTCACTCTCATGCATACTTATATCATTAGTTGCATTCGCTATAGAGGTATTAAGTTGTTGAGTCATACTATAAAGGTTTGGGAAGGGGTGGTAGAGGTGAGGATGAGAAGGATCATGATGATTTTTGAGAATTAGTTTAGTTTTAGGCCAGGTCGCTTGACCATTGAAGCCATTTACCTTATAAGGAGATTAGTGGAGTAGTTTTGGGAGAATAAGAAGGACTTGCACATGGTATTTATTAATCTTGAGAAGACATATGACAGAGTTCCCAGGGAGATTCTGTGAAGGTGCTTGAAGGTTAGAGAGCTGCCCGTGGCATACACTAGGGAAATTTAAGATATGTATGATAGTTTGAAGACTCGGGTAAAGACGGTAGGTGGAGATTTAGAGAACTTTCTAGTTGTGATGGGGTTGCATTAGGGATCGACTCTTAGCCCATTTTTATTTGCCTTGGTGATGGATGTTTTGATGCGATATTTTCAAGGAGAGGTACCTTGGTGTATGTTATTTACAAATAATGTGGTTCTAATTAACGAGACTCGAGGTGGAGTTAATGATAAGTTAGAAATATGGAGGCAGGCGCTTGAGTCTAAAGGATTTCAATTAAGTAAAACCAAGATGGAGTACTTGGAGTGTAAGTTTAGTGATGTGTCATAGGAGGCTGGAGTGGTTTTCAAGCTGGATTCTCAGGCCATTTAGAAGAGGGAGAGGTTAAAGTATCCAGGGTTTATAATTCAGGGCAATGGTGAGATTGATGAGGATGTCACACATCATATTAGGGTAGGATGGTTAAAATGGAGGCTCGTTTTGGGAGTTCTATGTGATAAGAAGGTGCCTCTAAAGCTTAAAGGTAAGTTCTATAGAGTGGTAGTCCGGCCGGCTATGGTTATGGAGCGGAGTGTTAGCCAGTTAAGAACTCCAACATCCAAAAGTTGAAGGTGGCAGAGATGAGAATATTGCAATGGATGTGTGGGCATACCAAGAAAGATAGGGTAAGGAATAAGATTAGTCAAAAAAAGGTGGGAGTTGCCTAAGTGAAGGACAAAATGCAAGAAGTAAGGTTATGTTGGTTCAGGCATGTGATGAGAAAGGGCTTAGATGCTCTTGTGTAGAGGTGTGAGATACTGGCTATGGATGGTTTTAGGCGGGGTATAGGTAGACCAAAAAAATATTAGAGGGAGGTAATTAGGTATGATATGGAGCAGTTATAGCTAAAGAAGAATATGACCCTTGATAGAAAAGTGTGGAGAAAGCGGATTAGGGTAGAGTTTTAGGGGTGGGAGGGCATCGGTAATAGTAGGGGTGCGCTCCTTAGGGGATAGAGTTTTTTGTTTGTGGCTAGCGGTGTTAGTTTATTTTTCTTACCGTACTAATTTATATATGTTCTTATCTTTTGTGTTTGGTATTCTGTTAGTTTGTCTTATGTACCATACTAGTTTTATACACTTATATTTGGGTTGGTATATGAGTATCGGTCCTAAGTCGGGGGTCTATTGAAAACAACCTCTCTACTTCTCCTGAGGTAGTGGTATGGTCTACCTACACTCTACCCTCCCCAGACCCCATTAGGTGGGAATATACTGGGTATGTTGTTGTTGCATACTTGTATAATCTTGAACTTGCCTCGTTAGTCTCTCAAGGCTAACAGTGATTATGCTTGGTTGGTGAAATAATCTTAGGCCTTCTTTGTGAATGTAGTAACCCACTTTAGCCTAAATAGCCTACCTATACATAGAATAGTATGCTTAGTTACCCATTTTGATCGTTCAAGCCTTTCTTTGGAAACCACATTACAAGACTTGAACCATTTAAAATTTATCCTTCTTTTGAACCCTATCCTCCTTGAACTAAAAAAAAATAAAACTTAAGGCGAAATCCCTAAGTTGGGGGTGGTAAGTATTGGAAAAGGTAACTTTGGGCCATCATATTATAAGTGGATGCCTAAAAAGCTATGAAAAAAGGAGAAAGTGAAAAAAGTTAAAAAGAAAGGAATCATCAAAAGAAGGAGAAACATTGATTGCAAAAGAAATTTTCAAAGAGAGAATGCTTTAAAAGGGCTGGGTAAATCAAGGTAGCGAAAAAAGGCATATGGGACTTTTGGAAACAAATGAAGTGGTCCATGGTCAAAAGTAGTGTTTAATAGTGTGATTTAGAGGTTCAAGGAGGGTGTAGTCACTTTGTTCATAAAATATATCATACCCTTTCCCAAACCTACATTACAAGCTTGAAAAAGTCTTTGAAATCACCAATCAAGTGTATTAATCTAGTGGCAATTGAAATAAGGGAAAGCATATGGTATGATACTCATTTGCATTGAGAGAGTCGTTGTAAGAGTGAGTTCTTTCACTTAAATCCCTTGTTACATAATATATGATTTGGTATGTCGTATTTAAAATTTGTGAGGAGGCATGTAGGCCATTAAGGCGGGTGAAATCGTCATCTTCCAAAAATAAGGCAAAAGAGTATAATTAAGTCACTATCAATATGGAGTCACTACTAGAGAGTTGGTGATAGTTGTATTTTTGCTCTTTAAAGCCTTTTGATTCTTTGAGATTCTTCTTCATGTTTAGGGGAGTTGTGATAATAGACTCACCTATGTTTGAGAGCTACTTGTTGGTATTAATCACGTTCAAAGTCATTGTGATCATTTGGTCATATAAATTGGCTTATAATTGCATAGTCTCATTGAGTAAGTAGTAATGTCTTTAGGAGAAGTAAAGGTTTAAGTTGGGGGTGTTGATGAGTGGTAAATTTACCACGAATTATTACCTAAATTCATGTACGCTACTATGATTAAATGCTGTTAATGAGACAAATTTTGTTATATGAATGCGCTAATTCCCATGTTTTGCAGGTATATAGGTGGTTGGAAGAAAAAAGTGAAATAAGATAAAAAGTGATAAAAAAAAGAAAGAAGTAGTAAGCTAGAAATCAAGAGCAGGAACTGACCCTTAGATACCGAGATTGCGGTCAGATGGTCGGGGTCGCGATCAGTCCAAATCTATCAAGGCACGCAATCGCGATGATTTCATCGAAGCCACAATAGCAATGGAGTGGAAAATAGCCTTACGACAATTTTGTAATTTCCCATAGGTGATTCCAATTCTCTATAGGACGAAAACCCTTTCACTTTTTAGATATCATTAACTAGAATTGAAGTTTTTCTTTGTAAGAACTCTACCTAATTGGGCAAGATTCTTGATGTTAAGTTTTCAAGAATTTTAGTTGTAATTGATGGCGTATTTGAGAATATCCTCAGTTTGCATCTGTAATGGAAGCACTGAATGATAATTTTGGTATATTTATTTTCTCAAACTTCATAAGTAGCTAAACATCTATCTTGGGTTTATGTTGGAATAGGGTCTAAATATGTGTGGGTTTTGATTACTAGTGTAGATTCTTTGTTAATAATGTTGGGTTTCACTAATAATTTCTTGTTGAAATGGAATTTATGGGTGAAAATCCTAAATTACTAAAATCTTACATTATCCTTGAAAGAGGGAAGTGGGTGTGCTTTTGGATCTTATATCATCCTTGAAAGAGGGATATGGGTGACAAGGTATTCGTGAACAATAACTAGATATTAGCTTATTTCTTTACATTGTCTTAGAAATAAGGATCGATTGTGAATTCTCTATGTCTTGGACATTGTCCTAGAAATAGGAATGTCGATTTGAGGCTTTGGGTGGATTTGTCTGCCACACCCATGAGGTATCCAAAAGGGTCCATAGGTCATATTTTCGGTGTTCGGTTGAAAACTAGCATCAAAACCCATTTGCTAGCCTACCTATATAGTCATTAACTAGAATTTGCATTTGATTATCATGAACCCATGAATTACTCCCCCTATGAAGGTATACTCCAAGATTCTTCTCGTAGTTGAATCTTATCTATATTTATAGCTTTTATTTGGTAATTTAAGTAGGTTATGTTAAAATAACAAATTAAACCATACCCCTTCAATTTTAATTTATGTTTTTCATTGCGTTTACATTCCGGGTATATCATTAGTAGCTTTCAACACCCATAGGATTTGAACAATGGTTACATTCCTCATGGATTCAACCCCAACTCATGATGGATTAATATTTTGACAATGATCCCTTTTTCCATAAATCATAGAGTAAGTTAAGTGTGATTATGGTCTTGTGTGTCTGTCTATTTTTGCTTTGATCTTGAATGAATTTTTTACCCCTTCTCTGTGTCCACCCCATGGAGAGACTCCATTACGGCTAAAAAAGTCTATAGGTCTTTTGTGATATTTGATTATGGTAAAGAGACCTTAGTAGATCTGATAGAGTTATACATACTAGACTTTGATGTGATTTTAGGGATGGATTGGTTCTATTTGTTCTATGCATCTCTTGATTATTAGACCCAAATGGTCAGTTTCTATTTCCTTAATGGGTCAGTTATCGAGTATGAAGGCAATTCCCTAATACCTAAGGAAAGATTCATCGCGTATTGTGGATCCAAAAATTTATTACTAAATGGTTCCTCTATCACTTAGTGCATGTTAAGGATTCTAGAGCCGAAGGTCGTTCTTTATAGTCTGTCCTTGTGGTTTGTGAATTTCATGAGGTGTTCCCTGGTGATATATCTGGTATTCCTCTCGATAGGAAATTGATTTTAGGATTGATCTTCTTCTGGACACTTTTTCTATTTCTATCCCTCCTTATAGAATAGCTCCAGCCAAGTTGAAAGAACCAAGGAGCAATTGAAATATCTTCTTGACAAGGGTTTTATTTGCCCTAGTATGTCTCCATTGGGTTCTTCTGTTCTTTTTGTGCGTAAGAAAGATGGGTCCCTTTGGATGTGTATTGATTACCGCCAATTAAATAAGGTGACCATGAAGAATAAGTATACACTTTTGAAGATTGATGATCTATTTGATCATCTTTAGGGTGCTAAGTTCTTTTCTATAATTGATCTTCGGTCGAGTTACCATAAGTTAAAGATTAGGGAGGCGAATATCTCAAAATCTGTTTTCCAAACCTGATATACACATTTTCAGTTTTTGGTGATGTATTTTTTCTTGACTAATGCTCTAGTAATATTTATGATTCTTGTGAATCAGGTTTTTTATTAGTTCTTGGATTAATTTTTCATCGTATTTATCAATGTTATTTTGTTATATTCTAAGAGTGATTCGGATCATGTAGATCACCTCCACCTCGTGTTGTGAATATCGAAAAATCAGCAGTTGTAGGAAAAATTTTCTAATTGTAAGTTCTAGCTAAATGCGATGAATTATCTAGGACGTGTTGTTTTAATTAAAGAGATCATAGTGGATACAAAAAAGGTTATGGTGGTTAAGAAGTGGACTATACTCACAACTAAACTCGACATTTTGAGATTTTTTGGTTTAGCAAGTTGTTATAGAAGGTTTGTCAAAATTTTCTCTTTAATTACTGCTCCATTGAGTAAGTTGACTTAAAAGAAGGTAAAGTTCTTGTGGTCTGATGCTCGTGAGGGTAGTTTTGAGATGTTAAATGATACGTTGACTTTAGCTTCGGTCTAGACTCTGCAAGAGAGTACTAATGGTTTTGTTTCATATCATGATACGTCCTGGGTGGGATTGGTCTATATGTTGATGCAGCATGAGAAGGTGGTTGCTTATGCTTCTTGACAATTGAAAGTTCATGCGAATAATTATCCAACTCATGATTTGGAATTGTTAGCTGTGGTGTTTACACTAAAGATCTAGGCGACATTATTTGTATGGGGTCTATGTTAATATTTATTCTTATCATAAGAGCTTGTAATATGTGTTCACTCATAAAGAAGTGAATCTTAGGCAAAGGAGATGGCTTGAGTTACTCAAGGACTATGACATATGTCTACATTGTCATCCAGGTAAAGTTAACGTGGTTGTTGATGCTCTTAACAGGCTGTCCATGGGAAGTTTGTCTTGTATGGATGAGGAGAAACGGGATTTGGTAAGGGATATTCACCATTTTACTAATCTTAGAGTTCGTATATTTGATTTTGAGGATGGTGGCATGATTGTTCAAGAGGTGGCAAAGTCATCTCTTGGTACTGAAGTGAAGGAGAAGCAAATATTGGATCCTATTTTGATCCAAATCAAGAATGATGTAGGTAGGCCAAAAATGATGATTTTTTAAGATTGGTGGTGATAGTATCTTGAGGTACAAGGCAGATTATATGTTTCTGATGTTAATGGGTTGTGAAGTAGAATTTTTGTCAAAGCTCATGAGTCTCGTTATACTATTCACCTAGTTTGATGAAAATGTATCATGATGTTAAGGAGATTTATTGGTTGAATAACATGAAACAAGATATGGCTAATTTTGTGGCTAAGTTCATGGTGTCAGCAAGTGAAGGTAGAGCACTTGAGACCCAGTGGGTTGACTTAGGAGATTAAGCTATTGGTGTGGAAATGAGAGATAATTAATATAGATTTTGTTTTAGGTATGCCATAGTCTCTCCAACAATTTGATTCAATATGGGTCATAGTTGATAGGATGAGTAAGTCTTCTCACTTCTTGCTCATGATGACTAATTACTCTTCTGAGGATTATGCCAAGTTGTTCATTGAGGAGATCGTAAAGTTGCATGGTACTCCAGTCTCCATCATATTCAATTGGGTTACCTAGTTCTCTTCTCACTTTTGGAGATTGTTCTAGCGAGGTTTAGGGACTAAGGTATCCCTTAGTACCATTTTCCACCATCAAATGGATGGTCAAGGAAAAAGTATAATTCAAGTCTTGGAAGAAATGATTCGGGCTTGTATGATTGATTATAATGGTAGTTTGGTTGACCACTTACCTCTCAAAGAATTTGCTTACAACAATAGTTATCACTTTAGCATTGGTATGGCTATGTTTGAGGCCTTATATGGAAGGAGGTTCAGGTATTCTATTGGGTGGTTTAAGGATGGTAAGAATAAGTTGATTGTCCTTTATTTGGTTCACCAAGCCATGGAGAAGGTGAAGGTGATTTGGGATAGACTTAAGGCCGTCCAAAGTTTCCAAAAGTCCTATGCCGATGTAAGGTGAAGGGAGTTAGAGTTCGTTATTGGTGATTGGATGTTCTTAAAGATATCTCCAATGTAAGGAGTGATGCGGTTTGGCAAAAAGGGGGAGCTCAGTCCCTACTTTATCATCCGTACTTGGTTCTGAAGAGGGTTGGTGATGTTGCATACGAATTGGAGTTTTCTTTTAGATTGACCTCCATCCATCCAGTGTTCCATGTTTTCATTTAAGAAAGTGCGTGGGTGATCCTTCAATGGTCATTCTCTTGGAGTAGGTGCGTACTTTTGATTCCTTGTCCTATGAGGAGGTCCTAGTTAAGATTTTAGATTGACAAGTCTATTGGTTGTGGACAACAGACATGGCTTCGATAAAGGTTCTTTGGATGAACCAAAAGGGTGAGGAAGCTAATTGGCAAGCCAAGGGGTACATGAACTCCAAATATCTATTTTTATTCCCCATTACGGATAATCGTCCTCTAGGTGTGTGTATTCCTTAACATCTTTGTTTTCTGTCTTTGATAAAGGTAAGTGTGATTGCATGTGAAGTCAAATCATGAAAATAAGTGCCTTGTCCTATCATTTAGGGATAAATGATTCTAAGGTGGAGTATGTAACACCCTGGGATTTCGGTCCTTGAAAATTTTCTGAAATTTTATCCTCACTATCTTGACTACAACTTACCCCTACGAGTCGTAGGATATCTTAATAGGACATGCGACCCTAGTCATAATGATTCTAGTGAAAGGTGCTTGAGTTTCTGCCTGGATTATGACTTAGTGATACGATTCTTAGGGAGTTTTGACGGGCCCTAAGGACCCAAGCATAACAATAGTCAAAAAGTAAGTGGAAAAGTTCTGCTCTATGTATGAGAGGCCACTAAGAGTCGTAAGGATTTATTATGAGTCATTAGGTGTAAATTGTAGGATGTCCAGTGTTTACCCAATTGGATTTTGTGTTTACTATGACTTCACCCTACGAATCATAAGTTCCCATTACGAGTGGTACCTGTTGAGTCATAGGGTCAACAGTGTATAGCTTTCCTGGGAACTGTCTTAGCTACGATTTATGGTGACGAGTCTTAATGAGTCTATACAAGTCGTCTGGTGACCCATAGTCATTGACGACTAAATTTCAGCTTTTAAGTTAAGGGAACTTTATACAATTCCATCCTTTCCCAGTAAAAACCCCACTTCCATAAAGCACTTTAAGGGGGTTATATTTCATCCTTAACATACTCAAACACTTCTAAAGCTCTCCCAAATTCTCTCAATAAGCCATACTTTGGGTTTCTAAGAAGTAGGTTATCCAAACGCTCAAGGGTTGAATTCCTTCTGTGAAACTTGGTATTTCAGGTATGTCTGTATTCCCTTATTGTTAATTTGTTAAAAGCATATGTTTTAAAGTATTGTTCACGAGCTATTGATGTTGGTTTTGAAACAAGGGTTGAGGGTTTTTAATGCTTATCAATTGAACAATGTTTCCTATGATTTACATATGATTATTCATGCTTTGATTATGTTCTCAAACTTGTGGGTGCATAGGTCTGGTGAATAAAGTAGGGAATTGTGATTTTACCCAAACTTATGACTATTGAAGTGGTTATGACCTCAACACCATATTGTGAAATTGGTTTTTAATTATTAGAAATGTGGGAATTGAACTATTCATGAATTATTACATTATTATTTTGAATTGTACCTTATGGTATTGTGTAATTCCCCAAACTAATTTAAAATTAAACCAAGTGGGTTGTGAATTCCCCTAAGTGAAGATAATTAGTGTGGCATATTGATTTTACCTTGCAAGTGTAGTTTGTATGATGATCCAACAATTTTTACCTAAATGTGTATTGTGGCTCAATGAATGAGATTGTGTGATAAATATTTTTAATTGGGCTTTAATGAGGTTTATCAAGTTGAGTAATTAAAGTCAAGATCCAATAGACCAACACAAGAAACCGCGGTTCCCAATGCGGGGGTCTATATGATCAGGAAGTTTGAGTCCCCATTAGTATTATTATCATATGATTGGGAAGTTCGAGTCTTCAACATCTTATTACATGATTTAGTGCTCATGTCACCTAGATATGCCGGGAGGTTGGAGTCCTCTATAGTGCCTATGTATGTCCTCTGGTTCGTGCGGGCACACACACTGGGGCCCTACCAACTGGGGGAGAGTTGGGTATATATAGTTTGTGGGTGGCTTTATATGTTATGCCGGTTTAGCTACATAATCTAGGCTAAAGATTTAAAGTGCATGTTATACCTTTTTCCCTATCCCGCCATGTGATATATATATATGTATGTATATGCATTGCTATGCATTATATTTGAATGAATTAATACTGTAGTTCATGGCATTATGTTATCCTTATTCTTGAGTTATATGCTAGCATTCACCCCACTAACCTTCTTCGGATGTTGTATCCCCACGCGATACAGGAACTAGCCATACTTTTACTTCTCCTGCTCAGTGATTAGGATCTAGTATCGTTTCATGAGTTGATATTGAAGTGGTGAGTTCCATACTTTGGAAGTGTACATTTTATGTCTTGGTCTCTTATGTCTTAGACTGATTAAACTTGTTTGGCTATAGTCGGGGGCATGTCCCTATGCTTTATTGATAATCAATATTTGTAGAGGGTTTGTTTGGTTTATTGTGGATTTTGGGTAATGTTGGTTGATTGTGTGGCCGGTTACCAGTCGTAGGTTGTAGACATGTTTTGAATTTCCTTAAGCTTGTTGCATGCTATCTTGTTATATGTTCAGAATTTATCCGATAATTGGGGGATGTTATGTTTAGTTTTGTTAGGTGTAGGGAGTGATCTTCGATCCACATGGGACTTGAGATACTCGTCATGGCAAGGCCCTAGTTCAGGTAGTAACAAAAAGAGTCTTCTATGGTTACTAGATAAAATAATTGAATGAGTAGATCATAGTCCAAAACCCAAAGTAGTAGTCTAGTAAATGATTCAAATAATAACATAAAATGGGCTTAGTTCATAACATAATCCATGCCTATTCATAGCTTTATTAATAATTTATTTAACAATTGTAAATATCACTTCTAATGAAATTACCACAATTTACTTACCGAGGTTAGCCAATATGCTCCCAAGGGTATTCTCTAAGAATTTAACAAGCGTCTAAGTCTCTAATAGAACTACATCAATCCAAGCTTAGGGTGGGTGAAGACCCCACTTCTAATTCTTTGAAATACATTTCAAGTCTAGCTTCTACCCGGGACTAAAGTATATAAACCAAGTCATAGATGTTTATCAAGCCACTCTAGTCCTAAGGTAAAGATCTTTTTCAATCACTACTCTTAACCCATCCATGGCAACTAGTAAAATTTGACAATATAAGTAACTAGGGTAAACCTACCCCTAATCATGAGAGACAAGGTCACTCCTATATAACTAAGGAAACTAGGCATTCTCATGCTATCCATGAGAAAATAAGTCCAATTAACCAAGGTTCTAGCCTACAAATAAAGTATTCTATACTATGGGTTCAAAGGACCTAAATAATTCAACTAAACCCAAGTGTTACCATTTACCAATCCAACACCTAAAATCCTTCCAAAAATCTACCAAGATATCACAATTATACTATAACATAGCTAAATATAACAAGAAGTAAGCCTAACCTACAACGAATCAAAAGAAAGCTCACAAAATGCTAAACCTTTGTTTTTCCCTTCCAAGAAGCTTCTTCAAGGTGTCAAGCGGTTAAAACAATCTATATATCATTATCAAAACATCGATACCTATATTGCACCATTGTGATTTGGGTTCAAAAATGACACCCAAAACTCCCAAATGGGTCCCGCATATGAAAACACATTTCTGAGATCAATTCGATGTCCACACACCATTAGGGAATCAAAATCCTTAAGAATCAAGTAAAAACCAAGCATATTTAGTCTAAAATCAAGCCTCAACCTAATTGGATTTTGGTCAAAATTCAAGAAATCAAAGATTGAAAATGAAGGATTCATACTTTAAATTTGTTGTTAATCATGAATATATATGTTAATCAAGATTCTAACGCACCCCAATAATCAATTTGAGGACATATCATTCTATGATTTCTAGGGTCCAAAGAAAAGTTGAAATGGCTAAATCTCGACCAAGGGGGCTATTTATAACTCCATTAGGCAAAGAGGTACTGCGGTCACATTTCATAGGTCCACAATAGCGCTTCTACGATCACTCTTCATTGGACGCAATCACCAGGCTCCAGTGCCAGCAAGGTCAAAACATGTTTTTGACCTCCATAACTAATTCAAACTTCTATTTTTACAAACAAACTATGTAACCCCATTAAATTCAATGTTCGAGATACATTGGTGAAGTCAAATTTTACATTCAAGGTCATTAGTCCACTTGTGGGTTCCACATCCATATTTTTTTTATTTTTGACTTTCCGACCAATGGATAAAAATAAGCTTGGGTGCAGTGGGATCCAAACTAAGGGTCTATCTAGCCCAAAATCGATATTCTGGAGCTACTGGCATAGTTGGAATTTTCATCTAAGATCATTTTACTAAAGTTTTTGCTCGATGGTCATTAAGAACCAAAAAAGACTTCAAAATAAGAAATTAGATCTAAAAATCAAAGAAACTGCTAGATAATCAAACTATCAGTTCAAGCATGTCATAAATGACTTGGGACAGCTGTAAAAAAGATATAATGGTAAAAATAAGTGGAAGCATAGAAAATTAATAGAAGGGTCATTACAAATTTACAAGATACAAAAGTACTTTCGAGATCTCAAATTGAGTGCTTTTAAGTTAGTGGAAATTGGAAATAATGGCGCCTATTGTATGGTCCTTTTATGCCTTATGAATTCTTTAGTATGTGAGTTATTTTATACATTTGCCCATTGTATAGTTGTAAATATTATGTGTTTGGGACTTTCTTTCATGTAAGAGCATATGAATTTGATAAATTCCAAAAGTGATTTGAAGGAGTATATTTGGTTGGCTATTGGTTTAGAGTTTTTTTTGGGAAATAGTTGTAGTCATTTGATTATTCTTGAAATTCTAATGCATCCTTGAAATTGTGTTTGAATTTTAGAGAGTTTCTTGGTAAATACTCATATATTGTTGGCCAATTATTAGTACAAACTAAAGTCATAGACATTGTGCCTGATTGGAGAATGTGAACTAAAAAGGAAAGTATCGGTACTTGAGTG
Source organism: Capsicum annuum (assembly GCF_002878395.1). NCBI lineage: Eukaryota > Viridiplantae > Streptophyta > Magnoliopsida > Solanales > Solanaceae > Capsicum > Capsicum annuum. The sequence goes on along the minus strand of NC_061118.1, from coordinate 42,109,943 downwards.
ATTTAATAGTCCTCAAAGAGTTATTGGTTTTGTTATTTCTCAAGGACAAGCAAAGTAAAAAAGTTTGGGATGTTGATAGGAGATGATTTTATCATATTTTTAACTCTTTTCTTATGTTTTTGCATTGTCAATCTATAAATAAGTCTAATTACTATATAAATTATGTCTATTTAAGATTTTTCGGGATTTAGAAGGAGATTTGTGCATTTGATATGGAATTAAGATGAAAAAGAGGTTATTAGGATCAAGGAGGTCATTAACATAGATACCATAAAAGAAGAAGTCAAAAGAATCAGTCAATCACCATGAATACATTGAAATGATGACAAAAGTGGTAGTCATCATGCCTATTAAAGCCTGGAAAAATATAGTCAAATTGCCATAAATATGGCACATGGTCAAAGTCAATGAGCCACAAATGTGGCACTTTGTTTGCAAAATAAGCTATTAGGTTCCAGATTTGTGTAAAAGTGGAATTTCATATTTTCATATTCCCAAACCACATAAAACCCTTTCCAGCTTCCATAAAACACATTTTTGGCTATTATCACAAGCTTGGAGACTAGAATTTCTTCAACCAACACCATTTGAATTGAAGATTGGAAGTACTTAATAGAGAAATTCTTGAATCCTTTATTAATTCCTTGTTTTGAAGATATTATATTTAGGTGTAGTTGATAATTTAGGTTTTGAATATTTTGATAGAAATATATTATAGTTTGGGCTTAACATCTGTCTTTTGTGTTTTTTATTAATTGAATACCTTCTATTTATGAAATAAGTTTATGTTTATCTAATTAATCTTCATGCTTTAATTTTTATCCAAGGAGAGTGATCAGCCCTAGCACTTACCCATTTAACTCACTTGAATTGGGGAGGTTAATTAGTAATTTGAGTTTTGAAACATCATCTAAAGGATTTGATGTAGAGATAGATGAATAATAGTATAGCCTATAACTAAAATATTTTCATTGTCAATTATCTAGGATTTGATAAAATCTAATTAAGATATATTCAATTTTCATTGAAAGACATTAGTCAATGATTAAGATTACAAGGCTAATTTCTTGATCTTTGTTTAATTAATAGTATTTAGTTACTTACAATGGATTTTTTGATATAAATTGATTCCTTGTGAATAATTTTATTGTTTTTCGTTGCCTTTGAAGGTCATCCATCACTTCTATCCTTTTCAATAACATTTATCTTTCTATCCTTATTCTTATTTGTATTTGAGTGAGTAGTTTTAAATTTAATATTTCCTCAATTTCCCTTCATATTGATCCATATGGGATCGATTTTGACTCTTTAGTTGAGTTAATATATTGCACATAATAGTGTATATCTATTTTGAGTGGTGTATTTAAATGTTATCATGAATATTTAGTTTTTGGGAACAATTTGGTGTACTGACTTTGTTTGAAATTTAAGCGTACTTCTTTGGTTCAAAGTCATGAATATTTTCTTGTGGTTTTTCTGTGATTCTTTCTGTTAGTAAGATTTTATTTTTGTTACTATGGCATCTTGAGATAAAAATTATTTTGATGGTCATAACCCATATGTAGATGGTCCATGTGCATATTGTGGAGGATCCTACTCTTAGCGAAATTATGAAAATTACCTATGTAAAGAGGTGTGTGCAGCATCTCAATCCGATGAAGGTGGTTGTTAATTCCTCATTTTCTCAATTTCCCTTTATATTGTTTCCTATGAGATCATTCTGACTCTAGTTGAGTTAGTATACAACATAGGATCATCTATATCCCTTTTTGAGAGGTGTATTTAAACATTATTAAGAACTTCGGAGTTGCTGGAGAACAATTTGGCATATTAAATTAGTTTGGTAGTTGAGATTACTTTCTTTGGTTCAAACTTGTGAAAATATGCTTGTGATTCTCTTATGTTTCTTTGTGTTAGTTTTATTTTTTGTTACTATGGCAACGTGGGAAAATAGTTTTGATAGCTGCAACTCGTACGTCGACGACCTATGTTCTTATTGTGGAGAACCCAACATTTTGTAAAATTGTGAAAATGACTCCGAGAGAGAGGTATTTTTCCTATATTGATCATTGGGGGTGGGCTATGGTTTTTATTGGAGTAGTGTTTGAAATGGCTATTAGATTGATTATCCTAATTGTTATGCCCCCTTGTTGTTATGCCAACAACAATTCTAGTTGTTATTTTGTGTTTGGTAGGAATCATGAGATGACAAATAAAGATCAATGTTATGGATACAAAGGTAGTGAAGCAATGCTTCAAACTCTTTTAGTTTATGTAAATAATGTGGATGAGGAAGTAAATCTCATGAACCAATTCATGAAAGCATCTAGAATTGAATTGGAAAGAGAGAAAGACCCCTGTGATACATCTTGCTTTCAAGTGTCATATATTTACCTACTACTCAAGAAGAAATTGTTGAAGTAGAGATTTGAAAACAAAAGAAAGAGCCAAAAATAGTTGATGACCACAATGTGTAATGACCCATTCTGTTGTTATAAAGAATTTCCACATTCAACTTCTCGATTTCTATATGTTATGGAAAGTTAAGGTTAAACTGGCATAATCCTTTATATGCATTACAAAAATTTTGATATAGGGAAAAAAGTGTCCATGCAAACTAGCACTCTTTTTGATATCATGATAGAACCACTGTAATAGGCCTTACGAAACCAAGGTGGTTCTGAAGTTGTCAGAATAGTGAGTTCTAACCATATTTCTACCTACTTTTTTTGGTACAATTTTCTCCGTATAAAAACACTCTATTGTTATTTCTAATCTAAGAACTACTAAGATAGAGAGGCAAGGCCCTCAAGAGTTGGAATTCTAACCTTTTCTGCATGGTTTCATTGTACAATTCACAAACCAAATGAAAGTAACAAGGTATCAAGATCTCTAGATGTAGTATCATGGTATCGAGGTTTGCTATGACTTATGAGTATTATACTAGTTCGGGTGTATGTAAGTTTGACAGAAGATTCATGGATACACTTACGAGCACGTAGTTTGGTTGTTTAGTTATATGGAAATTAAGTAGATATAATATTCATTCAAAATCTTTATATATGACATTCATGATAATATATCATAATTAGTTAATGTACATGATGCATTGTTATATACATTATGTTGCTCCGCTAATCATATAGAAAGGTATGAGCATTTAGTTACAAGACTTGTTTAATTATTTTAATAAGAAGTGAAAATTTTTGTATTAATGTATTGTCACGACCCGAGATTACCCCTAATCATTACGCGATGCTTACAACCACAGGTGATCCTAAGCTAACCCATGGTACTGGAATAATGCATGAGCAACTAATTAAAAAATATATAAGAGATAAACTGATGACACAAAAACATAATCATATAATAAAATGGTTTAATACCTTTACTATTAGAAAGTTTATTTACAAAATTAATAATCTAAAAAGAAACAACAACTAATTACAACAATACTGATTGATTATCTATGCAGCCTTTACTTATGCTAGTATAGGCAGTCGGGATATGACCCCAAATACCCTTAATTTATACGTATGAATAAATAAATGAAATACTAGAAGTGTAACTTACTTGAGTCCTAAAAGAAAGAGAACTCATCACCTACTATCTAGATGCTGTGATCTTCCTGACTATGATCTTGATAGTCAGCACCTGAATGAACATCACATGATAAATATAAGCAAAAGAGGTATGCGAATAGTACTTTGGAATTTAATGAGTACGATGTGTACCTGGAATAGAGCATACTATAAAAATGAGTGCATGAGTCATGAATTGTATGACAAGCGACTGAAAATCATAGATTCATGGTGTATGATTCATACTATTAAGTGAACTATTACTTCTTCTACTAGAAATTAAGAATGCATGTGATTCTTGTATGAGTTCTATGAATTTGATTATGATCATGGAGATGACATGCAAGGAATGAGTAGAGTTTCATAGTGACTAAAGTGTAACAAATATACTGAGCTAAAAATGGGTTGGGTATTTGACTCTCCATATGCTTTTCTAGGACTCACTATCATCACTACTAGAATCATAAAACCTAATTTGGTTCTTTATTCTAGCAAATCCCCCTTTGAAATAAGACTTCAGGTCTTTTTCTATATTTCTTCTTATTTTAGATGCTAGAGCTTTTGTATATCTTCCCAAGTCATTTATGACTTGTAGGGATGATTGTTCGATTATCGGACAGTTCGTTTAATTTTTAGAGTCAATTCCTTATTTAGAAGTCTTCACTAGTTTCAAATGGCCACCAGACAAAAACTTCAGTAAAATATCCAATGCAAATTATAACTGCCCTAGAAGCTCCTGAATGTCAACTTTAGGCTAGGTAGACCTTTGGTTTGGAGCATGAGACACTCAAGCTCATTCTGACCTATTGTTTGGAAAGTTGAGAAATATGAAATATAGGTGTGGAACCCATATTTTGTTGAAACAACCTTGGATGGAAAATCCAAGAGCACCATCGCATTCAAAACATAGAATTTGGTGTAGTTACATAGTCTGTTTACATATACGGGATTCCGAACAAATTTCGAGCACCCGATCGGGCCTATTTTGTGAGTTGGAAAATCTGGTGCACTAGGTTTCTTGTGTACTGCAGTAGTGGCACCTTGGGTTGGGATCACAACTCTTTTATAGAGAAGATGCTGCGATTGTGAAGTGGTGTCACGATTATGAATCATGCTGTACCTTGAAGCTTGTCGGTGATTGGGAAGATAAATTAACATTTATTTTTCAAATTATCTTTTTACTTAAGGTAAGAATTCACACTTTTTTTGGTGAAATTTACTATAACGCCCAGAGATCCTATCTCGTAGCGTCACACAGTGCTTATGGACCCGAAAGACCACAAGCTAACCCTTTACTAATATCTGTACCTATACACTGCATAATATCTGAAATAAATATGGAAACTGGCCATAAGGTTCAATGCATCTGCACATACTCAAAACTAAAAACTGAATACTAATATATCAACATCCGTATGAAAAGCCTCTAAATTGTCTGAACTGTGGAGTTGATGGGACATGCCCCCAACTAACTCCGTCAACTGACAATATAAAAAAATCTGATGCAATAATAGTAAACTGAGATTCGTCCTCAAAGAAAGAGGACTCGCTATTACTGCTGCTAACTGGGACTGAACTGCTGAGGGAAACTCTAAATCCTATGCCTCTGAAATATGGTGTCAAATGAAACACCATAGCGTAAATGGATCAGTACAAAATATACTGAGTATGTAGACGAGGTAAGGATAAATGCAAGGGCTCATGCATGCGCAACGTGTAACCTGAATAATCATAAAAACATCGCACGAGAACACATACATGAATGCACATGTCATAATCATAATCATCACAACTCTAAAGACTGGAACTCAAATACCACTTTCCTGTAAATTGATCTCACTATTGACACGAAGATGGTGAATCACTAACTTATTTGATATTGGTAATTGGGAAATATGGATGCACTTTCATCAAGGAGTGAGTTCTGAAATCTCTGAACATACAAAGATTACGAGTATCTGAAGCTTCTGAAATGAATAGAAACCCTATCTAACAGGTTGTCTTTGAGTCTGTGGATAACAATACTTCTTGATAAATAATTTTGAGATTGGCCTATCTACCAGCGGATCTTCAAATTAGCAAGTAATCATACTTAATGGCCTATATCTAACAACCTTAAATTCTGTACACTAAATTGAGCTCTTTCTTGAAGTCTGAGACTAATTTTAAAACTGAGATCGTGGGTAGTAGTTACTTAACCGACATGCCCCTACTATCTCTTAGGGGTCCAACCTCTAACCCTGATTGGGAGAGTTTCAATACCATGCCACAGGTAAAGATATTTTCTTTATATGACCCTTATCTATTAGGTCCTCATATTAGAACGGTGAAACCCTCATCTAACAGTTCAAGCAACCTCATCTAGCCTCATCTAGCAGGTATGATGTATCTCATCCAACCTCATCTAGAATGTGTGATGTCTCAACCTAAGCTAGCTACATAGTTCTGGAGCACAAGGATCGCATCTAAAGATCACACCCTCCACTAGTAGGTGAGTCCCCATCCCTGAGCTCACTCAGTCCTAGTTTCTACTCCCAACTGAAAGACACTGATTTGATTCTTAACAAAACTTAGACTGAGTTAAATCTGATACTGATTATATTTCTCAAGAGATCTGACTGAGTTATGATGAGATTATTTAGTTTTGTATCTAACGGAAGGTATCGAATCATAGCATCTAACTGATGATGCAGAGCTTGAATAGATTATTCAAATCGCTTCTGAGATTAGAATTAAATCACTTGAATACTATTAGACCTGAGATGATTATAGGAAAGAGGCTAGATTACTAGCGATACAGAGAATACAGAGATAACTGAGATTACAGAACCTGATTAAGCTTTGCACTTGTCTGAAGATACATAGTTCTATAGTTCACTGAGTTGTGAGAATTGTGGCTCGATTGAAATTATCGTGAAACTGACATAGTCTTTAGACAACAGCTCTATTGTCGGGTATAAATACCCCCAGGACTCGATAACATAAAAGTAAAACATAATCATTCTCACATCATCACGATCATCCATTCACCGTCATAATGATTCATGCATCAACACAAGCATTCATTCATCATCATAATCATTCATGCATTATCTCAATCATTAAAGAATCTTCTCCAAGCAATTCGAAATCATAACATACTTTTCCCCTAAAAAATTCTTAAAGTATTGCATCAAGCATTTTGGAAACATAAACCTCTTTTATCATCATAATCACAAAAGGGTCACTTGAAGCATCTTGGGATAATAATCATATAATAACATAGGGGAAACATTATATTATATCGAACTCCATTCAACAAGATTTTACCTCCACTATTTCATACCTATATCAATCTTAACATGTGTTTCGGTATCACATCGCTTAGGAGACTTCATACTATCATGTCATAGCTTACTTACTAATCACTTGACATTTGTTGAAATTTAGCATATAAAAAAGAGCACATAATGGGGAATTTACAACCATCACATCTCCACTCGTTCACTAAGGTCCTTCAACAAACAATAGACATGAATAGGTTCACACTTATTTAGGGATTTCACACTAGCATGGAATAATTTATTCACTTGGTTATTTTATCAAACATTAGGCATGCATAGACTAGCTCAAAATTTGGGGCTTCCTATTCAACATGCTATAATGGACCATATTCCTCTTCTAAGATTTTATCAACCTATGGGAGACATACTCTGCTAAATCAACCAATTCTACACCCAAAAGTCATGAACACAACAACAATCGTAACACATAATCATATCTTAGAAGTTAGTAGATCACGATTTAACTACAATGCTTAATTTCTAGTATCTTAGACATTTTATCGAACGCCTCACATGCACAACTTAGGAATAAGTATAATAACCCAATGACTTATCATGAACAACCAAATTTTTACATGTTTCCACTCATATATTATCATAGATTCATACAAACCGCATAAGTATACCATCTTGGAGGTCACTCCACATCAACAATAAGTACATAATCCATTTACCAAACAAATACCATATACTAAGGCCAAGGCTTGATAATCTTGTAGACAAACATGAACCACAACTCAATCATAGCAAGAACATCAATTTCAACTCACAAGATTCATTAAAAATTCATAAAAATAAATCTTGGAGATTTACAAAAAAGGTACTTGAGCTTCTTGGATGAAAGGGACCCAAGAATCAAAATCTACATACCTTGGGGAAACTCTTTCTTGAAAGCCTTCGGAAGAATTCTTATTTTTTGCACTTGATTCTCTCTTAATTTGCTTGAAAGAAGAAAAAGGGGATCTTGATTTGGAAACCCTAATTTTTATTTTTAGAGTGGAAGAAGAGAGAAAATGAGGCACTTAACCCTTAAGTAGGTATTTATAGAAGTTGGGGAAAGAGTGGAAAAGACGAAAATGCCCTTTAAATAAAAAAGTTAAAAACTGTTGATCGGGGTCTGTGATAGTCGATCTGACGGTCCATCAGAGAGACTGATGGTCCACTAAGTCGTCCATCACTCTAATGAAAAAGCTGGTACATTCTTTCTCAACGTGATGGTCGAAGTGATGATCCATCAGGAATCTGATGGTTCACTAGATCGTCCGTCACTCGAGGGTCAGGAATGGGCCATTCTGTTTCGACGTGACGAACCCCTTGATGGTCCATCAACTTTTTAAAGGTCCACCACTTTGGCCATCACTCGGGGGCCAAAAATGGGATGTTCTGTCTTAGCCTGACGGGACACTTAACGGTCCACGAAGGACTTGGCGGTCTACCAGGTCGACCGTCAAACCTGGCCGATTCTGATACTATTTAGTAATTGGCCATAACTCCCTCGTCCGATGTTGGATTTTGATGAAATTGGTATTGATGGAAAGATTATTGAAATACAACATGATTCAAAGTGTTTCATACTTGGGAAAATATTTTTAAAATTTTTAGACTCGGATTTTTGCTTTATTGAAAATGCTCTAAGGCTCGAACTAGGAGAGAACTTTATGGGGTATTAAATTTGTTGATCACTTGTGTAAAACTCCTAAACCTTTAGGCCTTGTTTTATCCATAACTTATGTTAGTTTTCACCTATTTACGAGGGTAATGAGTCCTTGGGATTGATATTATATTGGGTTAGTTTCAAAAATGCAAATTTCGTAAGTTGGACCCGTGATTTTTGGATCCAAATAAAAATGGTGCAATATAGGTTTCGTTATTCTTATATTGATGAGTAGAATGTGTTTTTGATAACTTGGGAGCTCGAGAAGGCTTTTTGGAAGGAAAAAGTGGTGGTTTAGCAGTTCGTTGAGTTTTTTTTAACCTTGAGCTAGGGTAGGTTTATACCTTCATAGATTGAGCTATTTCATAGTATTCTTCTAATATTGTGTTAGATTTAGGTGTTGGATTGGTGAACTGTAAGACTTAGGATAGTTGGACCCGTTAGGCCATATTAAAACCATCGAGTTGAACCCTTAGCTTGTTTTCTTATGCTATAGGTGAAGTGGACTTCATTCCATATGTTTGGCATAAGAATGCCTTAGATTACTCAAATTAGGCATAATTGATCTCGTTGCTCATATTTAGGTGAATTTCCTATAATAGGGCTAATTGAGGCTTATTAACATCTAAAAGTGGATATTAGATACTTTAAGCCTAGTTCAGGTAGAAATTTGCCTGAAATAAAACTTGTGGATTAGAAGTGGACTCTTAACTCACTTTAGGCTATGCCACATGGTATCATTGGTAAGTCCTTTTACACTTATTAGACTCTTGGAAATATGTATTGAGGCAATATTGAGAAATCTTAATACTTGATGGTTATGTTGGTTAATGTAGGGATTGACACCGATTGATTATGCTATTATTTATGCATGTTGATGATACTATTTATGATATTGATTTATATATATATATATATATATATATATATAGTTTGAGTCCGAAAGATAATTATGTTAATGATTATATATACCTAGATTAAGTTTGGAGAATAATTATGGCACTAATAATATATTTACCAATTCTAGTATGGCTATTGATTATTTGCCGACTCTAGTCCAATTATTAATTATATTCATCAGTTTGAGTCTAGCTATTGATTATCTTACAATTCAAGTTCTGTTATTGATTATTTATCAGTTCAACTCTGGCTATTGATTATATTTATTGGTTCAAGCTTGGATATGATGCTTTGATGATGTACTTTTTATTACTGACGATATCGGGGTATGAGATAAAAGGTAGCAAATTGGTTAAGTTGGAAATTTAAAAAATGGCTAAGTTATTAAATTGTGGAGTGTTGGTTAAATGACGATGATGGTTATATAATGTTGGTTGAATGCTTTATTATATCCTTGGGTGTACTCTCCAGACATATGGGAGTCAGTGATAAGTTATTTAGTTTTTTGTACAAATTGGCGTATGGGAGCTAATTTTGTTATTTGTGATTGCTTGTGTGCTATTATGTTACATTAGGTTAATATATCAGTTACTTACTGATTATGTACAACAATATTGGAGATGATTCAGGCTCATTTTTATATATTAACTTTCTTATGTTTTGTATTTTGTCATACTTATATCATGACTTAGCTCAGTTGGCCGTTGATAACTACAGAGTATCCATTATTTGGGTACTCACACTACATTTCTGTACCTTTTTGTTGCAAATTTGAGCACTATTAGTCATCGCTAATTAATGATCATGTGGTATTAATGTTTCCAAAGATAGGGTGAGCTCATAGAGTTTGAGACACCCATTACCCTCTATTTTTTACATTGAGTATTTTGCTTTTGAGGCAACTGTTGTTGGATATTCTAGACATTAAGGTGTATTATTAGTAGATTCTCTTGTATTGGCTATACCAGGTCATGGGATTATATCTTTTATTGACTATTTTATCTATTTAGAACACTTTACTTATGTATAAATGTTCTTAAAATTTTCCTATGATGGGTATTTCCTATCAAATTAACCCATTGTGTTAACTACGGGTTATGGTTTGTTTTACATACTAACAGGATTTAGTAGGTGGCATTATGACTCATAAATAGGGTTGTGAAAAATTGGTATAAGAGTCTAGGTTACAACGATATTGTTGGTATAAGAGAAAGTTTCTAGTAGAGTCCTATAGATAAGAACGATGACATATGTTTTTTATCTTTAGGAGGCTATGGGATATTCTTAGAATTTCTTCACTTTTTTAACTTATATCATGCTAAGTGTCTGAGTTGATTTGTAGAATATTCCCTATAGTTTACTCTTTTATAGATGGCCAGGACACGTGTTACCGCTACATGAGATGAGGAGCCTGAGATCAAGCTCAGTGATCCTTCTCCTATTTTTGGATAACCTATAGGTCATGGACATCTTCGTAATGTGTCCTCGGCTTGGGGATAGGATAGGCCTCCTTTATCATACCTTATTCAAGCACCTAAGCCAGAGATTCTTTGGCTATGACCAATGGTTGGATAGGGACCAACCTAGGCTCCACCAATTTTTATTCCCTCTTTATTGATGTAGATGCCTTGATTTATCTTTCGAGGATAGTTGGTAGTTCTCCTTTTGATAGTGCATAGTTTAATGATCAGAATTCTACTAAGGCGGGGGTACAGCCTATAGGTATCGCTCCCAGAGTTGAGGTACCCCCTATACTGATAGTTGTTCAGCTGGTAGCTACTCAACTAATTATGACCCAGCTTGCTATGTCTTCTGAAGAGCAGAAGATGTAGGGTAGATTCGTGAGGTTGCTATGCTTAGGTTTTAGGCCTTGTTGATACTTGTGGTATGGATTACAACACATTTTGGTTAGATTCGTCTGCTCGCCATTAGCGTAGAGGTTATATGGATTCTGAACCAGCTGAATCTTGTCCCTTGTTAGGGACTCAATTCTCTGAGATATTCTTAGAGAAGTAATGCCGCACAACCTTAGAGATCAACTGAGGGATCAGTTCTCCAGATTGGAGCAGGGCTTTATGGTAGTTGCTGAATATAAGGTGTTTTTTAATGAATTAGGCTAGCATGAGATTCTATTTTTGATGCGGAGTATGAGAGAGTTTGCTGCTTTGTTAGAAGGTTAAGACTCCTAATTCATATGGCTACATAGATTTTAGTTGTTGTAGGTAGGACTTTTTCTGAGGTTTTAATCATGCTATGTTGATGGAGGACATGCACCGTGAGAGTCATGAGGGATGTGATAAGGCGCCTAAGTACCATGGAAAATTCAGTGGGAAACATAATGGTTTAAAATTCAAAGAAGGTAGTTCTCATAATGGGTTAGTTCTCATAATGGGTATTCTCCGTGTCCATCTTTTAAGCCTCAGAATCAGCCTAGTCAACCAGTTAAGAAGGCTCTTTAGATTATTGATGGAGGTTAGTCTGGTGCAAGTGGTGACCTTGGTAAAGAAAATAATTAGTCTTTGAGATGGTCATTATAGGTATGGTGGTTATTCAGGGTCAGCAAAATCGCTTGGTTCTGGTTCTGCTCATGTTTCCAATTTTGCTTGTGGACTTTTTGATCACTATTTTTGAAATTACCTTCCAGTCGAGTGGAAAAGAGTAGTTAGCCAGAAGACAATTGAGATTATCTCTTATGTTTGTGCTAGGAGTCTTATCTTGAGGGGTTGCGAGTCTTATCTCGCTTATATTTGTGATACTCATGTGGGAAGTCTGTCGCTTGACACTATTTTTATTTTTTGTAAGTTTCCTGATGTGTTCCCTACCAACTTGCCTTGTATTCCTTATTTGTGAGATTGTGATCGCTATTGACCTCGATCTTGGCACCTGACCTATTTCTATAAAACCTTACCATATAGCTCCTACAAAGCTTAAGAAGTTGAATTCTCAGCTTCAAGATCCTTTTGGTAAGGGTTTTATTTGATCGAGTATTTCCCCGTGGGAATCTCCTATATTGCTTATGAACAACAAGGATGGTTTTATCTATATGTGCATTCATTATTAGCAACTTAATAAGGTGCTGGTGAAGAACCATTATCCTATGCCTCACATTAATGATTGGTTTGACCAGCTTCAGGGTGAAGCCGTGTTTTCTATAATTTAATGTCTTGTTACTATCAGTTGAGGATTCGGCCAAAAGATATCCTAAAGACAACCTTTAGGACCTGTTATGGTCATTATGAGTTCTTAGTTAAGTCTTTTGGGTTGACTAATGCCCCAACCGCATTCATGGATTTAATAAAATGAGTATTCAGGCCATATTTAGACTACTTCGTGATTGTGTTCATTGATTACATTTTTGTGTATTCGAGGAGTAGTGAGGAGCTTGAGTACTATTTGGGAATTATGCTCCAGACTTTGAGGGATCATTTATTTTTTTCCAAGTTCTCCAAGTGCAAATTTTTGTTGATTCAGTGACATTCCTTGGCCATGTGGTGTCAAAGGATGGTATTAGGGTAGACCCACAAAGATTGAGATTATTTGTGATTAGTCTAGACCTATATCACTGACTGAGGTTTGTAGCTTCATTGGTTTTGTTGGTTATTATAAATGCTTTGTTGAGGGATTTTCTACTATTTCAGCCCCTATGACAAGACTGATTGGGAATGAGGTTCCTTTCCAATGATTCGAAGAGTGTGAGATGAGCTTTGGAAAGCTGAAGGATTTTCTTTCATCAACTCTTATGTTAGCTCTTCCAGTTGAGGTTAAGGGATTCAGCGTGTTTTGTGATGCCTCTGGTGTTGTTTTAGGTTTTGTTTTGATGTAGTAGGGTCATTTCATTGCCTACGCTTCTAGACAACTCAAGTTGCCCACTTATGATTTTGAGTCGGTGGCGGTAGTTTTTGTGCTTAAGATTTAGAGGCATTATCTTTATGAGGTGCATTGTGAGATTTTCACTGATCATCATAATCTTCAATATCTTATGACCCAGTGAGAGCTTAATTCTCGACAATGTAGATGGATGGAGTTGCTTAAGGATTATGATTTATCTATTTTGTATCATCCGGTCGAGGTAAGTATAGTTATAAATGCCTTGTGTTGTAAGGTACTGAGTATCAGTAGTTTTATTTAAAGTTTAGTTTATTAGAGGCCATTGGCACGTGACATTCATTGTTATTTCAGATCCGAGTAGGATTTTGGCTAGTGTAGAGGCGAGGTCCTCACTATTTGAGCAGATTCATGGTTGCCAGTTTGAGGATAATAAGCTTTGCTTCCTTTGTCATCAGGTGTTGAGTGGTAAGTCCAAGAGGCACACCATAGATTCTAAGGGTGTCTTAAGGTTTGATGGTCGTATTTATGTCCCTCAGATTGATGACTTGATTCAACCTATTTTGCATGAGTTTCACAACTCTAGATATTTTATTCATCTTGATACAACCACGATGTATAGATATTTAAGGCATCATTATTGGTAGAGTGGCATGAAGAGAGATCTAGCATACTTTGTAGCTCGTTGCCTATATTGTCAGTAGGTAAAGGCTGAGCATCAACGTCCTGGTGGTTTGACACTGAGGTTGCCCATTTTTCAGTGAAAATAGGAATAGATTACTATGGACTTCATTAGTAGTTTGCCTCATACTTCATATGGTTCCGATGGTATTTGGGTTATGGTGGATCATTTGAACAAGTCAACACATTTTAATTCTTTTCATATGCCCTTCAGTGCTGAGAGATTAACCCATATCTATGTTTGGGAGATAGTCCATTTGCATGGGGTGCCAACTTCTATTATTTTGGACCATGGCTCTGTGTTTACTTTGAGGTTGAGAGAGTATTTCAAGAGAAGTTGGGTTCTCAGGTAGATTTGAGAATAACTTTTCATCCGCAAACTGATGGTCAGTCGGAGAAGACTATTCAGGTGCTTGAGTATATGATCTGAGTCTGTGTTATAGATATTGGAGGCCAGTGGGAGCAATAGTTAGCCTTGGCAGAGTTTGCTTATAATTATAGTTATCATTCGAGCATTGGGATGGTGCCATTTAAGGCTTTATATTATAGGTGATGTCGTTCTCTAGTTGGATGGTTTGGGACTTTTGAGGTTAGGTTCGAGGTTTAGATATCCTTCAAGAGTTGTTGGATAGAGTCAGGGTGATTCAAGATAGGTTGAGAGCGGCTAACAATAAGCAAAAGGCCTATGCAGACCATAGGCTCTGTTCCTTGAGATTTAGAGTAGGTGATAATGTATTCCTCTATGTATCACCTATGAAGGGTGTGATGAGGTTCGGGAGGAATGGTAAGATCAGTCCTTGATATATTAGACCTTTTGATATTCTCCACGCAGTGGGTGAGATTACTTTTAAGTTAGCCCTACCTTTCGATTTTACTGTTGTACATCTAGTTTTCAATGTCTCTATGTTGCGGCGATATATTCCTGGTCCTTCTTATATGCTTAGATAGGACTTATTCCAGTTTGATGAGCATTTGTCCTTTGTAGAGGAGTCGGTTCTTATTTTAGCTAGTGATGTAAAGTGGTTGCGCACTAGAGAGATTTCTATAGTTAATGTTCAGTTGAGGCAACGCCCAGTGGAGGAGAGCACTTGGGAGATTGAGAGCGAGATGCGGGCCTAGTATCCTTACAAGTTTGAGACTTCAGGTATATCCTCATCTTTACCTATTCGAGATGAAAGTTCCATTAGTAGTATATATTTTAATGACTCTTTAGGTTATTTTTTGTATCTTCACTTATTTTTGTTGTTAGAGCTTTTCCATGGTTTTCCCAAGTTACTTATGGCTTGCTGGAACTGATACTTTGATTATTGGGTAGTTTATTTGGTTTTTAGACCCAATTCCCTGTCTAGAAGTCTTTGGTTGTTCCAAATAGCCACTGGGCAAAAAAATTAATAAAACAACCTCAGAGGTGAATTTTATTGCACTAGCAACTCCGAAATATCAATTTTAGACTAAGTAGATCTTTGGTTTGGGTCCTAATGCACCCCAACTATTTTTGACCTATTAGTCAAAAAGTGGGAAAATTGGAAGATTGAGTGTAGGACCCATATTTTGTTAAAACAACCTCGAATGGATTATTCAAGTTCCCCAATGCATCTGTAATGTCAAATTTTGTGTGGTTACATAGTTCAGTTCATATACCAGATTCTAAATGAATCTCGAGGCGTCGTTGGAAACTTGGAAAAAAATTCTAAGTTTTGTTAGTGCTGATGCATTGCGATCAAACAAGGACCATCATGATTCTACTATGGAGATTGCAATAGGGCTATGGGAATCACACAGTGGCAATTTTATTCCAAGAAGAATGATAGCAACATCTCTTTACCTGATGTGGGTATTTAAGGACGCCTTAGGCCATATTTTGAGCATTTCTCACTCATTTTTGAGACCTAGAAAACCTAAAATAGTGTGCTAACCCTAAATCGAGTCTTAGGTATGATTTGAGAGCTTGATTAACATACATTTTTGTGATTAACATTGGATTTAAGAAAAGAATCCTTCAATTTCATGCTTGAATTTCTTGAGTTCTTGACAAAAAACCCCAAATAGCTTGAGGTCTTGATTTTAGCCCCTAATAAGCTTAGTTTCACTGATTTCTTGAGGGTTGTGATTCCTTGATTCTGTATTAACTTAGGGTTGACCTCAAAAATGTGTTTTCTATAAGTGGGACCCACTTAGGGTTTTTGGTGTCATTTTTGGACCTGAATCACAACAGTGAAAATGGGTATCAATATTCTCATAGTGATGTGTAGAATGTGTTTTTGATAGCTTGGTACCTTAAAGAAGCTTGTCGGAAGGAAAAAAATGAAAGCATAGCGACTCGTGAGCTTTCTTTAAATTTGAGGTATGTTAGGCGTATCCATTGTTAGATTAAGCTATTTATAGTATAATTGTGATATCTTGTAAGATTGGAAGGTGTTTAAGGTGTTGGATTGACAAATGGTAAGGCTCGGGTTAGTTTCATCATTTAGGCCACTTGAACTGATAGGTTGGAATGCTTGGCATGTAGGTATAAATCATGGTGAATTGACTTCATGTCTCATAGATATCATTAGGATGCTTTAGTTACTCTAGTTAGATTGGGATATCTTTGTCCCTTGTGTTATGGGTAAGATGACACTAGTTGCTTACATTAATGGAAGTGCCTTAGTGACTATGGTTGAGTTAGGTGTAGTACTTGGGATAGACCTTTACCTTAGGACTAGTGGTGACTTGATGTACATCTAGCAGTTGATTTTGATAGATTACCCTAGTCCGAGGTAAAAGTTGGACTTAGAATATAATTTGGGGAATTAGAAGTGGGTTCTTGTCCCACCTTAATCTTTGATTGATATAGTTACCTTGAAAACCTTAAACGCTTACTAAATGCCTAGGAAATGCTCCCTTGGAAATATGTTGGCTACCCTTGGTAGTAAATTATGTTGATTCCATTAGAACTAATGTTAATGTTCTAATTGACTACAATCATTTATGTTGCCATAATAAGCTATTGTTTACACTATAAAAGGGGCCTATTAGCACGTTTCTAATAAAGCCATGGATTTGTTATTGCTCAAGTAAGTGATAAGCTTTCTTTATGCTAATGGTATGCCAATAAATAGGTTACTTGTGGTCCATTACTCATGATAATGCTTATGGTTATGCTCATGATCTAATGGACTATATTATTGGCTTATAACTTATAATATTCTTGTTACATATGTACACACAGTTATTGAAAGTGTGGAATTGATGATGAACAAGGAAATATGGAGGCATTCTCTTCTTTCTTTTTCTTTTATGTTTCTCTACTTAAGCCCTCGTGGGGCTTGTTTTTTACTTTATCCCTTATGGAGGTTGCTCTTTATTTTTGACATTCAATTAGATATGATAATATTAATACCTGACAAGGCCGGAACATGTTATAATGATAATATTGATACCCGACAAGGCCGGAGGATATTGTGATGATGATGATGATACCCGGCAAGGCCGGAGGGTGACTATAATGATATTGTCGACAAGGTTAAAAGATGTTTATTTGATGTTCTTACGTGTACATCTATCGGTTCGAGTTCGGCTATCCCTATGAATGGCAGTTTTAATATATATATATATTAGAAAGAGAGAGAGACATACACACACATATATATATACATGTGTGTGATATGGATATAATGTGACATTAGGATAACGACAGTAGCCCACTAACGGTAAATGCATATAGACTAGTGTAGTTAATTATTAATGATAAATAAGGATTCGTGATGGATATTGTTTAAATGATTAATCAAGACTAGTTGGTAAGCGGGAAACTACTTGTAAAATGAGGATTCACTTAGTGAGTAATGTTAGTGATATATAATTGTTTGTTAAGGAATGTCATCAATTAAAATAGCTATGTGGTGAATAGTAATCTAATAAATGACCATAATTGTATGATGGCTAGGAATCTAATAAACTAGTTAATAATTGTTGTTTAGCTAATAAATAGTGGTTAATGCATATTGGTGATATGTGGCTAGTTATGGTAACTAATAAGAGTTCTGTAAAATTTTCGATTGGTGATAAATGTGATATATGGTTATATGGTAACTATTGGTAACTAATGAGAGTTTGGTAAAATGTACGATTGGTGATAAATGTGGAATATGGTTGAATAATGATGAGATTTGGTTATAATGTTTGTTAAATTCCTTATTAACATTTCTCTTAGGTTTAATCTCCAGTAGTATGGGATGATGTGATATGTTCTTTATTTTATGAACCAGTTGGAGTATGGGAGCCAACTTTGTACTTGTGTTTGCTCATGGCTGATGCATTATGGTTACGAAATCTCTATTACTTATGAATGATGGTAGTGGCATGTGTTGATGCCTTATGTTATACTATTATTCCAATTTTATTACTTATTATGTTCAGTAAGGATGGAGATGATTCAGGTTCGATTCTGTACCTTGACTTAGTTATGATTATCTTACATTATATCATCTCTATATCACGACTTAGCTAAGGACGCCAATGATGCCTACTGAGTACCTATCATTTTGGTACTTATACTACACTTTGTACCTTTATGGTGTAGATTCGAGTATAATTTGTCAGTGTTGACATGAGCTTATACAGTGTTGACATTCCAGAGATTGGGTAAGCTATTGGAGTCAAAATAGCCCATTTCCTTCTATCTTATTATTATTCAGTGTTTTGAAGTATTTGCTACTTTTAGACCATTGGGTTGTATTATTGATATTAGATGCCCTTGTACTATAATACCTTGAGAATCTAACCAATATTGGAACCATGAATCAAGCTCATGAGAAATAAATTATAGTGCTTTGGTTGTTTTTTGATCTTGGGTGATGTTTATTAAGGCCTCAAAGATGTCCCATAGATTGGGTGAATCAAAACATTCCTTACCGATTGAATTCTTGGGAAGGATATTTCCATATGCAACTTCAAATGAGCATATATCTCGTTATATTACGAATTAATGAGCTCATGACCTACCAAAAAATAGATAATTGAATTAGCTTTCTAACGATACCAATTCACCACAATCCGGTATTGGAGCAAAGAGTTATGCCCATTTTACGCCGGCATGTTAGGCTGGAAAACCCAGTGATGACATTTGTGACAAGTCATCACAAGTGTGATGACTTATCACCAACGTCGTCAGCCTTAGGCAGATTTCCAACCCCAGTGATGACATTTGTGACAAGTCATCACAAGTATGATGACTTATCACCAATGTCGTCAACCTTAAGCCGAAAGTCACAAAATCCACCCTTTTGTGATGACATTTCATGACAACTTGTCACAAGTATGACTACTTGTCACGAATATCGTCAGCTATTTTTTTCAACAATTAAGGGACATTTTTTCCAGGGTATTTTGGTCTTTTGGTCTTTTCCAATCTTTTGGAGGCCTATATAAATATGAGAATCCCCATCCAAACCCGAATTTCTTTATTCTCTTAAGAAATATATCTAGGATTTTTATTTAAGGACATTAATCTCCACAAAATCATCCATAAATCTTCAAAATTTATTCAAGAATCAAGTTCCTTATATTGTGGGCTTCGCGAATCATTTATTACAAGTGCGGATAGAGTTACAAGCACTAGAATTCATCCAATTTCAAAGATTAAGGTATGTGGGGTTTTGAACAAGAGCAATTCTTTCATTCTTGTGCCCAAAGCTTTGATTTCTATCATGGATTTATATGATTTTGCAAGTGGGTTTATACCCAAATTACTTCATCATAAGATTATGAGAATATAAATTATTCAAGCTTTGTTATACATGATTATTTTTCAATTCCAAAGTTATGACTTGATATTTAATATTGTAAATTTCATATTTCTACCATGAGTTAATATATCAAGTGGTTTCAAGATATGTGTCAAGCTTTAAGCTTTCTTATGACAAACTAGATTATTGAGTATATTGATTCATGAGATTCAGTTGTTATAATGAGTCTTGATATTTTTTCAAATTTATTGATGTTTCCATGATTTAATGAATTGATACATTTTGATATTGAGAAAGATTGATTTGATTTGAGTTGAGTTAGGAATCCACAAATTGATTATGATTTGATAAATGAGAAAGAGATTTAATTTGGTCTTTATGATAGACCTTTGTGATGTTTGTGGTGGGTTTTCTAATGTGTTCTGAGCTTGTGTCTGGGAGTAGTATTTAGCACCGAGTGGAAAATATGATATTTCCCCGAAACTACGTGCCACCGTAGGATTGGTATTGATATTTGTGGGCCTGAGGCCGAGTATGAGATTGTGATCACTAAATTAAAGTTGTACTCCCTGGAAAGAGTACGACGCTCCCGCCAATGTGGGGTTCTCTCCTTAGGAGGGCAAAACATTGGACTCCATGTAGCTCACATGGTTTATGTCGGTTATAAGAACCTCCCATGTCCATAAGAGTTGAGTTTCTTGAAATACCGAGTCACTCTGAGTCTGGAGTTGAAGAGTTGAGTTATTTATGATGATTTATGAGGTTTTTATCATATGATTTATTTACTATGAGATCATGAAAAGTACATTTCAATCTAACTCAAGCCAAGTGAGCCATCATTGTACATATGCATATTTTTATGAAATTTATGATGATATTTGCATTGTTACATACACGACCACATACTTAGTACATTCTAAAGTGTTGACCCACATAATTTCCTATGGGCTTTATTTTCTCGTAATGTAGGTTTAGGTACTCAGCCGCAGCTGCATTAGCGATATTCGAGTGCCTCAACTATGTTTCCACAATGGTGAGTCCTTATGGTTCGAGGACTGGGTCTATATTTTTTGTGATATCGTTCTATTGTTATGGATTTCAGTACTGTTTAAGTTAGTTGGGGTTTAGTCCTAATGGCTCCTTGATTTTGATGTGTTGAAGTTTTGTCAACCCATTGATCCCTTGAACGAATATGTGTCTTTTGTGAAATTTCGGCCAACTTTTCAGGTGCTAGCCTAGGCAGTTACTGCCAATGCTCAAGCTAATACCCAGGCTACTGTTTCGCTTCCGTAAGAGAATAATTTTGTTGCAGCTCGAGTTCATAACTTTATACGGATGAATCCGCCTGAGTTCTATGGGTCAAAGGTAGGTGAAAACCCACAGATGTACTTGGATGAAGTGAGAAAGATCGCCCAGATTATGTATGTGACTTAGGAGGAGAGTATTGAATTGGCTGCCTATCGAATGAAAGATGTTGAATATGATTGGGTGGAGATGTTGAGGATGAGTAGGGGGAGGATGCCGCTCCTACGACTTGGCAGTTATTCTAGGATGCGTTCTTCGACAAATTCTTTCCTCCTTAGATGAGAAAAGCAAAGATAGAGAAATTCATGAATTTGAGACAAGGCTCCGTGACTGTTAAGGTGTATTGTCTTAGATTTAATCAGTTATCCAAATATGCTCCTAATATGATGGCTGACACTAGGACCATCATGAGTAAGTTCGTGACCGGTGTGTCAAGTTACGTTGTTAAAGAGTGTAGATCTGCTATGCTTAATAGGGAAATGGACCTTTCTCGATTGATGATACATGGCCAACAGATTGAAGCTGATAAGGTGAAAGAGAGGGTGAGAGTAAGGGGGAATAAAAGAGCTAGATCAAAGCAGCACGAATTCAATCAGTCTAGATTCTATGGAGGGAACCACCCTCAATGTCAGGGACATCCATTTATGCCTGCGCCTTCCTCAGTTAGTGCTCCCGCACCTTGAAGGAGGCAGGAGTAGGAGAACAGGCCTATCCCATCCAGTTCTCAAGAAAGTGTAAGTAACTGACCTCATCCTCCTTTATGTGCCAAGTATGGTAGAGATCACTTTGATGAGTGTTTTGTTGTTCAGAGGGGTTGCTTTGGTAGTGGAAAGTTGGGCCAACACCTTCGAGATTATCCGTATGCTAGATAGGGGAGTCGAGATGCTCATCCCCAGAGTCAGGCTACCAGTGCCCACGCTTTCATAGTCCGCCCAGTTCCTCCTCAGGGCACCTCTTCTAGTACTGCTGGCGGTTCGCACCAGAATCACTTCTATGCTATACCACCTCGCTCGGAGTAGGAGGAATCTCCAGATGTTTTCACTGGTATGCTTTGTGTCTTTCATTTTGATGTGTATGTATTGATGGACCCTGATTTGAGTTTCTCTTATGTGATGCCTCTGGTTACTGTAAATTTTGAGATGGACCCTGAACGGATTCCTGAGCCTATTCTGGTTTCTAACCCGGTAGGAGAATCTATTATTGCTAAGCGAGTGTATAAGAAGTGTCCTGTCACTGTCCTTCATCAGGTCATATATGCTGATTTGATTAAGCTAGATATAGTTGATTTTGACGTCATTCTGGGTATGGATTGGCTTCACTCATGCTATGGTCTATAGATTGTCGTACCCAAGTGGTCAAGTTTTAGTTTCCTAACGAGCCCGTTTTTAAGTGGTCCGAAAGTTCTGTAACTCCAAAGAGCCATTTCAAATCCTACCTCAAAGCTAGGAAGTTGATTTCTAAGGGTTGTATCTATCACCTAGTTTGAGTTAAAGACCTCAATTATGAGACTTCGACTATTCAGTTATTTACCATTGTTATTAAGTTTCCTAATGTTTTCCTAAAAGATCTCCCAGGGGTCCCACCTGATAGAGAAATAGAAGTCGGGATTGATATCCTTCCGGCACTCAGCCTATTTCCATTCCTCCATATGATATGGCTCCCGCAGAACATAAAGAGTTGAAGGAAAAACTCAAAGATCTCTTAGGCAATGTCTTTATCAGACCCAATGTTTCCCCGTGGGGTGCACCTGTTCTATTCGTAAATAAGAAAAATAGTACATTATGTATGTGCATTGACTACCATCAACTCAACAAGGTAACTATCAAGAATAAGCACCCTCTTCTACAAATTGATGACTTGTTTGATCAGTTACAAGGTGCGAGCTACTTCTAAAAAATAGACCTAGATCCGGCTATCATCAACTTAAAGTGATAGGGTGTGATATTCCAAAGACAGCCTTCCAAACCTGTTATGGTCACTTTGAGTTTCTTGTTATGTCCTTTAGGTTAGCCAACACCCCAGTAGCCTGTATAGACCTTATGAATCGAGTGTTCAAGCAATATCTTGATATGTTTTCCATTGTATTCATAGACGATATGATTTTATATTCCCAAAGTGAGGATGATCATGTCGACCATCTTAGAATTATCCTGCAAACTCTTAGAGATCATCAATTATATTTCTTAATTTAGAAAGTGTGAATTTTAGATGATGTTAGTTGCTTTTCTGGGTCATATTATTTCCGCTGAAGGCATTAGAGTCGATCCCCAAAAGATAGAAGCTGAAAAGAATTAGCCTAGACCTATCTCCCCATATGATATTAGGAGTTTCTTGGGTCTAGCTGGTTGCTACCATTGTTTTTTTGAGGGCTCCTCTTCTATTGCGTCTCTCATGACCCGGTTGACCCAAAATAAAGTGAAGTTCCTATGGTCAGAAACTTGCGAGAAGAGTTTTCAGGAGTTAAAGACTCGACTCACTTCAGCCTCAGTGTTAGCTTTACCCGTTGGTACTAATGGTTTTGTGGTGTATTGTGACGCTTCTAGAGTTGGTTTGGGTTGTGTGTTGATGTGGAGGGGTAAAGTTATAGCTTATGCCTCTAGACAGTTGAAGCCTCATGAGAAGAATTACCCAACCCATGATCTTGAATTAGTAGCAGTAGTTTTTGCTTTGAAAATCTGGTGACATTATCTATATGGTGTCCATGTTGATGTCTTTACGGACCACAAAAGCTTACAGTATGTGTTAACTTAAAGGGAGTTGAATCTTTAACAAAGAAGATGGTTAGAGTTGCTAAAAGACTACGATATAAGTGTGTTGTAACAACCAAGCAAGGCCAATATTGTGGTAGATACTCTTAACAGGTTTTCTATGGGTAGTGTAACTCATGTAGAGAATGATAAGAAAAAATTAGCTTATGATGTGCATCATTTGGCTAGGTTGGGTGTTAGATTACTTGATTCTACTGAAGGCAGTATGTTAGTTCAGAGTAGTTCCGAGTCCTTTTTGGTCTCAGAGGTAAAAGAGATGCAAGACAGGGATCTTAATTTGGTCAGACTGAAGGAGTCGTTAAGGACCAAAAGGTAGAGGTTTTCTCTAAAGGGGGAGATGGTGTGTTGAGATTGCAGTGTAGATTGTGTGTTTTCGATGTTGATGATCGAAGGCAAAGAATTCTAGCAGAAGCACATGGCGCGCGATATTCTATTCATCTCGGTGCTACCAAGATGTACCGCAATTTGTGGGAAATCTATTGGTGGAATGGTATGAAGAAAGACATAGCAGGATTTATGGCAAAATGTTCTACTTGTCAACAGGTTAAGGTAGAGCACCGAAGACCCAGTGGTGTAATGCAAGAGTTTAGCATTCCTACTTGGAAGTGGGAAGAAGTGAATGTGGATTTTGTAATTGATTTGCCTCCATCTCATCATCATCATGATTTAATTTGGGTTGTTTTAGACCGGTTGACTAAATGAGCTCATTTCTTGCCAAAGCATTTGTGTTATACAGCTGAGGATTATGCTAGATTGTATATTCGAGAATTTGATAGACTTCATGGAGTTCCTTTAGCTATTATCTCTGATAGGGGTACTGAGTTTACTTCCCAGTTTTAGAGGGCTTTTCACCAGGGTCTCGATACCCAAGTTCATCAAAGTTCTTCTTTCCATCCGCAAACAGATGGTCAGGCTGAGCGGGCCATTCAGACTTTAGAAGATATTTTGAGGGCATATGCGTTTGATTTTAAAGGTAGTTGGGATGAGCACTTGCCATTGTGTACAACAATAGTTTCCATGCTAGTATTCAGATGGCCCCGTTCAAAGCTTTGTATGGGAGAAGATATAGATCACCTATAGGTTGGTTTAAAGTAGGAGAAGCAGTTGTGATTGGGCCTGATGCTGTGTTCGAGGCTATGGAAGAAGTTAAGTTGATCCGAGAAAGATTGAAAACCAATCAAAGTCGTCAGAAGTCGTATGCGAATGTGAGAAGAAAAGATCTTGAGTTTAATATTTATGATTTGGTGTACTTAAAGGTTTCACCCATGAAAGGGGTGAAGTGATTTTGGAAGAAGGGAAAGCTTAGTCCCCGTTATATTGGTCCATACAGGATTCTGAGCCCTATTGGGAAAGTAGCATATGAGGTGGAGTTACCCGTAGAGTTTTCTAGCGTTCATTCGGTATTTCATTTTTCTATGCTTAAGAAGTGTATTAGTGATTCTGTCGTGGTTGATTCTTCGGAAAGCTTAGATATTCAAGATAGCCATTCATTTGAGGAAATTCTGGTTGAGATTTTGGATTTTCAAATTCGTAGGCTAAGGAACAAAGAAGTTCCTTTGCTTAAAGTTCTTTGGCAAAAAAAATCTATTGAGAGTGCTACTTGGGAAGCCTAAGATGATCTGAGAGCCAAGTACCCTCACCTCTTTTCTATAAGTTTGGACCGACCAGAAGGTACCATTTTTTCTTAATTCTGCCCTCTTCTAATTAAAGATTCAGCTGTGTGTCTCCTTCCATCATAAATTCATGCATTTTGTAGGGTATCCAAAGGTATAGAGTGAAGGAATCCCTTTGAGTGAGTCGTTCCAGCTATAGGTCCTCATTTTCTCTTATTCTTGGCCTATTTGGTTACATTCGAGGATGAATGTTTCCTAGAGGGAGATATTGTAATACCCCGAGACTCTAACCAATTGTGAAACCATGACTCAATCTCATAAGAAATAAATTATAGAGCCTTGGTTGTTTTATGATCTAGGGAGATGTGTATTAAGGCCTCAAAGATGTCCTAGCGATTAGGTGAATCAAAACAATCCTTACAGATTGAATTTTTGGGAAGGATATTTCCATATTCAATTTCAAATGAGCATATCTCTCGTTATACTACTAATTATTGAGCTCATGATCTACCAACAAATAGATAATTGAATTATCTTTCCAACGATACCGATTTCACCCAAATACGGTGTTGGAGCCAAGTGTTATGCCCATTTTACTCCAGCATGTCAGGCTGGAAAACCCGATGACGACATTTGAGACAAGTCATCACAAGTGTGATGACTTTTCACCGATGTCGTCAGCCTTCGGTAGATTTTCACCCGCAGTGATGATATTTGTGACAAGTCATCACAAGTGTGATGAGTTATCACCAATGTCGTCAACCTTAAGCCGAAAGTCACAAAATCCACCCTTTTATGACAACATTTCGTGATGACTTGTCACGAATGTCGTAAACTATTTTTTTTCAACAATTAAGGGACATTTTTCCAAGGGTATGTTGGTCTTTTCCCATCTTTTGGAGGCCTATATAAATATGAGAATCTCCATCTAAACCATAATTTCTTCATTCTCTCTTCCAATTCTCTTAAGAAATATATCTAGGATTTTTATTTAAGGATATTAATCTTCCAAAAATCATCCATAAATCTTCAAGATTTCTTCAAGAATCAAATTCCTCATAGTGTGGGCATCGAGAATCATTTATTACAAGTGCGGATAGAGTCTCAAGCACTAGAATTCTTCCAATTTCAAAGATTAAGGTATGTGGGGTTTTGAACAATAACAATTCTTTCGTTCTTGTGCCCAAATCATTGATTTCTATCATGGATTTATATGATTTTACAAGTGGGTTTATACCCAAATTACTTCATCATGAGATTATGAGAATATAAATTGTTCAAGCTTTGTTATACATAATTATTTTGCTATTTCAAAGTTATGACTTGATATTTAATATTCTGAATTTCATATTTCTACCATGAGTTGACATTTCAAGTGCTTTCAAGATATGTGTCAAGTTTTAAGCTTCCTTATGACAAACTGGATTATTGAGTATATTCATTCATGAGATTGATTTGTTACAATGAGTCTTGATATTTCTTCAAAGTTATTGATGTTGCCATGATTTAATGAATTGATACATTTTGATACTGAGAAAGATTGATTTGATTTGAGTCGAGTTAGAAATTCACGAATTGATTATGATTTGATAAATGAGAAAGAGATTTGATTTGGTCTTCATGATAGACCTTTGCGATGTTTGTGGTGGATTTCCTAACACGTTCTGAGCTTGTTTCTGGGAATAGTATTCAGCACCGAGCAGGAAATATGGTATTTCTCCGAAACTAAATGCCACCGTAGGATTGGTTTGATATTTGTAGGCCTGAAGCCAAGTATGAGATTGTGATCACTAAATTAAAGTTGTACTCCCTGGCAAGAGTACGACGCTCCAGAATTTTAGAATAGTAGCCTATACTAAACTTTGGAAAGATAATTCAACTATCTATTTGTACTCCCTGGCAAGAGTACAATAATTAGTAGAATTATATTGAGAGTACACTATACTAAATTTCAAATTCGTAGGCTAAGGAACAAAAAAGTTCCTTTGCTTAAAGTGTTTTGGAAGAAACAATCTATTGAGGGTACTACTTGGAAAGCCTAAGCTGATATGAGAGCCAAGTACCCTCACCTTTTTTCTGTGAGTTTGGACCGAGCAGAAGGTACCATTCTTTCTTAATTCCACCCTCTTCTTATTAAAGATTCAGCTGTGTGTCTACTTCCATCATGAATTCATGCATTTTGTAGGGTATCCAAAGGTACAGAGTGAAGTAATCCCTTTGAGTGAGGCATTCCAGCTATAGGTACTCATTTTCTCTTGTTCTTGGCCTATTTGCCAATATTCGAGGATAAATGTTTCCTAGAGGGAGATATTGTAATACCCCGAGACTCTAACCAATTGTGAAACCATAACTCAATCTTATGAGAAATAAATTATAGTGCTTTGGTTGTTTTATAATCTAGCGAGATGTGTATTAAGGCCTCAAAGATGTCCTAGAGATTAGGTGAATCAAAACAATCCTTACCGATTGAATTCTTGGGAAGGATATTTCCATATTCAACTTCAAATGACCATATCTCTCGTTGTACTACTAATTATTGAGCTCATGATCTACCAACAAATAGATAATTGAATTATCTTTCCAAATTTTAGTATAGGCTAGAATTAAATTTGTACTCCCAGGCAAGAGTACGACGCTCCCTGGCATCTCTGGATAAAAATTTGGGGCATTATATGCACTGACTATCAAGTCGTGTGATTAGTATCCACATTTTCTGTTTGCCTATATTAGAACACTATTTTTTTTATAATTTGTGTTCTTTGATTTTATCCTATGTTATCATTTCTTACCAATTAACCCATTGTGTTAGTTCCGGGTTATGGTGTTGGTTTACCTATAGGCGGGATTTAGTAGGTTCCATCATGACCTGTAAATTGGGTTGTGAAAACTTATGTGTACATCTACTGGTTCGAGTCCAGCTTTTTATTATAATATGATTAACAAACTCACACATAGAGATATATATATATAAGGTGAGTATGGTGTTGACGTTAAGGATGCCAGTTATATCCTGAAAGTTATAAATAATCATAAGTTTGTATAATTGATGATTAGTGATAAATAAGAATTAGTGGTGAATGTGGTTTAAGTGATAAATAATGATTAATTGATAAGCGAGGATTAGTTTGTAAATGGTGATTTGTTCATATGTGGTGAATAGTTGCTAAAGGATGACTAGATGTTATATGATGACTAATAATTAACTGAACAGAGAAGGTCCTAAAATGCCCTTCAACTATTTAAAATAGTGCGAAAATGCCCTCCGCCTATTTGTACTCCCTAGCAAGAGTACTAAATTTTGGAAAGATAATTCAATTGTCTTGATAGTCTATACCATATAATGCTAGAATTTCAGTAGCTACAAAATTATCTTAGTACTGTCACAAACAGTAGAACTCAGTCATTTACAAAACTCAGTGAACTCAGTTCAGTTCAGTTAGATATCACGATCAGTAATAGTTCAGTCAAGCCTATAATAGTCTAGAAATCAGTTCAGTGTCTATTCAGTTGGGAGTAGGAATCAGCACCGAGCAAACCCAGGGATGGGGGCATTCCTAAGAGTAGAGGGTTTGTCCCTTAGTAGCAATACATTACCTAACTACTTAGCTAATGTATCTTGAGATATCTTCCCACCAGACAAAGGTTGATGCATCTCGTATGAGTTTTCCTACTAGTGAGGGATGATGAAAGGTCTTCCTGCTAGATAGGGTTAACTCACAGCCATTGTTAGTATCCCTTGGAAAGGTTCTATCACCCTTTCAACTGGGGTTACAGGTTGGACCCCAAATCAGTTTATAATTGGATTATATCTGTTAGATGAACACTCCCACAGTTACAGTTTTCACTTCAGACTCAGTATCAAACTCAGTTTAGTTCTACAAAATCAGGAGTGTCAGACGTAGTCAACTAGCTCAGAATGGAACTCAGTTCAGTTCTATAGGATCAGGACTATTAGAAACAGTCACCCAGCTATTAGTAATACAGTTATCAGAAAAACTCAGATATCAATCATTGAGTTATAAGAACTCAGTATCCAGTAATATTATGATCTAAGTTATAATATATGTAGTTATGTGCAAAGTATTGTATAATCAGTGATTCTGCTGTTACAGTCATACATGTACTTCCATCTAGTTATATTCATACTATTCAGCTAGTTATTTTTCGTGCATATAAACCCTTGCATATCAGCCTACACCACTTAGCATACCAGTACATTCAAAGTACTGACACACAATATTTCTTTTACGGTATGATGTCTTATATCATAGGTTCAGATGCACGATCTACTGACTATACTTAGCATCCCAGACTATCAGCAACAAATACAGTGGTGAGTCCTTATAGTTCGAGGACAGATTTATCATTTTAGTAGTTCAGTATATTCAGTAGTCAGAGTTAGTTAGGGACTTGTCCCATCAACTCCATATTTAGATAGTTAGAGTCCTCAGACTAGATTGTTCAGATAGATGTTTAGTTTTTTTAGTATTTATATATCAATATTTGTTTAACAGTTAAGAACCTTATGGCAACTTCAACATAACTTCCGCATTTACTTCAGTATTATTATTCAGTGCTCACAGCAGGTACCAGTCATGGGTTGGCTTGTGGTCCTTCGGAGTCATAAGCACCATGTGACGACTGAGGTATAGACTCGGGGCGTTACACTATTGGGTCTAAAATTCCCTTTGTGTCTACATATTTGGCCAAAAATACCCTCCTCACCTTCCTATTTGGCCTAAAATGACCTTTCCATCTATCTATTGGGTGTATTTTTCCCTTTTATTTAGTCAAATTACATGGAAATACCATCCTTGAAACTTAATTATATAAATAATAGTACTTTTTCAATATTACAATTTTTTAAATATATATAGCCATTTAAAAAATCAGAAAAGATAATTATACTTTTTAATTTAATGATTTAACTAATTATCATTTCACCTTAATTTAAAAGATATATTTTACATCTTTAAATTAAAAGTGGAAAAGATAATTCCTCTTTTCAAATCTCTCTCTCTTGTATTCACAATTCGAATATTTTTAAATAAACTAGGTATTCCATTATTAGCTCGTGTATGTTTCATTTTGTTTTCATGTATATTAATCATCTAGTATTATTTCATTATCGTGTATTTTTAATTTTAATGAAATGGGTTAAACATAATTTTTTATGAATAAATATTTATGAAATAAAAATTATTATATTTGAAGTACAGATATACCATATATTTTTGTTGTATAAATATAATGTATGTCAAAGTCAGATTATTATTATTATATTTTTGATATAATTTATGGGATAAATATTCATGGTATATCTCATTATGTTGGAAATATTTTTCTTGTTAAAAAATTATTTGTTAAATATAAATGTATATTTCCAGTATTACATTATATAAACTTTTTATATTTAAAATATACCATGTATATTTATGGTATAAATATAATTTGTATGGTATAAATATATCATGTATTTTTATGATATAAATATAATTTATATAATATACCATAAATTCTATTGGTATAAATATACCAGATTTTTTTAGGGAGACATCGTAAAGCAGGCAATAAAAATGAAAAAAAAAATGAAATTTTGATATAATATATAAAAATAAATGAGAAAAAACTTTCATAAAAATTGGCAATAAATAAGAAATATGAGAATTTAATATACAATTATTTTTCTATATATTAGAATCTGTTATAAAAGTAAATATTTTATATGTTGTATCTGACAACCAACTAATACAACTATGTATATGTAATAATTATTTAAAAATAAGTATTTATGTTGTTTTTTCTTTTTACTTATCAGATCAATTTAGAATGGCGAAAAATTAATATTGTGCACTATTTATTTGGCTAATATTAATAAAGATGATAGATGTTTATGTAGTTTAATAAACATAAGTTGTGGTATTATATAATTTTAGGCCCAATAAATAGACAGGAAGGGTATTTTAGGCCCTATAGGTAGACGAATAGGTTTTTTTGCACCATTTGATATCATTGAAAGGCATTTTAGGCCCTTTTACATTTAATGAATTAGTTAATAAGAGATGGTTAGATAATAAATGTAGACTAGTGAGTATCTATGATACGTTGTTAAATAATAGTAATATTGTGTAATATGGGTACATTGTCTAATGTTGGTAAATGATCGATTGATGATTAATTGTTGCATGATAGTTAAATAACTAGTTAGTTAGTTGTAAGTGATTAATGGTTCCTTAATTTTATCTTTGATTGTACTCTCCAAGAATATGGGAGTCGGGGATGAGATATTTACTTTTCGCACAAATTGGCATATGAGAGCCAATTTTATAGTTTGTGACTGCTTGTGTGATGCCTAGTAATGCATTTTTATTCTGATTTATTTACTTATTATGGATGATGAGGTTATCATGTGTTGATGCCTTTATGTTATATTATTATTCTAGTTTAATTACTCATCATGCGAAGTGATATTGGAGTCTGTTCAGGTTTATTTCTGTACCTTAACTTAGTAATGATATCTTGCATTTTATCATACTTATATCATGATTTAACTCAGTCGACCAATGATGCCTACTGAGGATCCGTTGTTTTGGTACTCATACTACACTACTGTAGCTTTGACTAGTGGTATAGATTCATTACTTGAGAAGTGGTATTTCATAATTTCATATTCCCAGATTAGTTTAAAAGTGGTATTTCATATTTTCATATTCCCAATCCACATAAAACCCATTCCATCACCCATAAAACACATATATGGCTATTATCTCAAGCTTGAAGGCTAGTATTTCTTCAACCAACGCCATTGGAATTGAAGATTGGAAACACTTAATAGAGAAATTCTTTAATCCTTTCTTTAATTCCTTTTTTTGAAGATATTATATTTGGGTGTAGTTGATAATTTAAGTTTTGAATATTTTGATCGAAATACATTGATGCTTGGGTTTAACTTCTATCTTTTGTTTTTTTTATTGAATGAATACATGCCATTTTAGAAATGAGTTTATGTTTATCTAATTAATCTTCATGCTTTAATTGCTACCCAAAGGGAGTGATCAACCCTAGCACTGCCTATCTACCTCACTTGAATCGAGACATGAAATTGAGGTTGCGAAGGTTAATTAGTAATTTGAGTTTTTAAACATCATCTAATGGATTGAATCTAGAGATATTTGAATGCTAGTATATCCTATAATAGGAATATTTTCATTGTCACTTGGCTAGGAATTGATAAACTCTAGTTAAGATATATTCAATTTTCATTGAAAGACATTAGTCGGTGATTAAGATTCCAAGGATAACTTCTTGAACTCTATATAATTAATAGTATTTAGTTACTTATAATTGATTGTTTAATATAAATTGATTCCTTGTTAAAAATTTTCTTACTTTCGCTTTCCTTTGAAGGTCATCCGTCACTTCAATAATTTTATGTTTTTATTCTCATTCTTATTTGTATTCAGGTGAGTAATTTTTAATTCTATATTTTCTTAGTTTTCTTTCATATTGTTCCATATGGGATCGATTCTGACTCTTTAGTTGAGTTAATATATAGGACACAATAGTCTATATCTATTTTTGAGAGGTATATTTGAATATTATAATGAATATTATATTTCTTGGGAAAAAAGTGGCGTATTGACTTAGTTTGAAATTTGAGTGTACTGCTTTGATTCAAACTCGTGAATATGTTTTTGTGGTTTTCCTGTGTTTCTTTTTGTTAGTAAGATTTTATTTTTGTTACTACGACATCTTGAGATAAAAAAATGATCTAAATGTTCATAACCCAAATGTGGATGATCCACATTAATATTGTGGAGGACCCTATTCATGGAAAAATTATGAAAGTTCCCTATGTAGAGAGTTGTGTGCACCATCTCAATCCTATAAAGGTGGTTCTTAATTCTTTATTTTCTCAATTTCTCTTCATATTATTTCCTATTGGATCATTTTGACTCTTTAATTGAGTTAATATACTGCATAAGATCGTCTATATCTTCTTTTGAGAGGTGTATTTAAACATGATCAAGAATGCATTCGTTGCTGGAGAACAATTTTCCGTATTGAATCTGTTTAGTATTTGAGTTTACTTGTCATGGTTCAAACTTGTGAAAATATACATATTCTTCTCTTATGTTTCTTTATGTTAGTAAGATTTTATTTTTTTACTATGGTATCTTGGGAAAGTTGTTTTTATATCTCCAACCCATATGGCGATGACCCATGTGGAGGACCCTATATTTTTCAAAATTATGAAAATGGATCTGAGAGAAAGGTATTTGCACTATATTGATCCTTGGGGGGTTATGGCTTTATTTTATGTAGTTTTTGAGACAGATATTGGACTGATTATCCTAATTATTGTGCCCTCCCATTGTTATGCAAAAAAAATGCTAGTTGTTCTATTGTGTTTGATAGGAATCATGATATGACAAATACAGATCAAATTATGGATACCAAGGTATTAAAGCAATGCTTCAAAATATTTTACATTGTGTAAATGAAGTGTAGGAGGAAGTACATCTCATGAACCAATTCGTTACGATATCTAAAATTGAATAGGAAAGAGAGAAATACCTGTGTGATTCATACTCCTTCCAAATATCATGTATTTTCCTACTAGTCAAGGAGAAATTATTGAAGTAGATATTTAAAACCAAAAGAATGAGCCAAAAATAGTTGATGACCGAAATGTGTAATAACCTGTTCTGTTGTTATAAAGATCTTCCTTGTTAAAATCTCGATTTCGATATATTATGGCGAGTAAAGGTCAAACTGGCATAATCTATTATATGGATTGCAAAAATTTTAAGAAAGGGAATAAAGTGTTTAGGACAACTAGCGCTCTTTTGGCTGTTATAATGGGACCATCGTAATACGCCCAGGAAAACCATGGTGGTGCTCAAGTAGTTAGAATAGTGCGTTCTAACCCTATTTCGACTTATTCTTTTTTTAGTACAATTTTCTCCTTATAAAAACACTCTAGGGTTATTTCTAGAATAAAAATCTACTAGGATAGATAGGCAAGGCCCTTAATGGGTGGAATTCCAACCTTTTCTTCGCGGTTTCTTTGTACAATTCACAAACCAAATGCAAGGAACATAGTATAAAGCTCTATAGATGTAGTAGCATGGTATCAAGGTATGCTATGGTTTGTGAGTATTAGACTATGGTTAGTTAAGGTGTATGTAATATTGATTGACAGAAGAATCGTGGTTACACTTACAGGCATGATGTTTTGTTGCTTAATTATATGGAAATTAGGTAGGCAGAGATAATGTTCATTCTAAATGTTATTATACGGGATTCATGATTTAATATCATAATTTGTTATTGTACATGATGCAATTTTATGTAAATCATGCTAGTCGTCTAATCATACAAAAGGGTATGGGCATGTAGTTACAAGGAATTGTTTTAAGTTGAGGGCGTTGATGTGTGAGCATATGCTCACATATTTGAGGCTCTTAACTCTAAATAATTGCAAGGTCTTGAGCAAATTTAGTTATTTTTGATTAGTTTATGTTTATTTTTGTAGTTTAAGCTGATGTGACAGAGAACCAACAATAATGGAAGCAAAAAGGTTGAAATTTCAAGAAATCTAAAGACAAGTGTGGCTGACGACATTTGTGATAAGTCGTCAGCCCAGTGATAAGCTATCAGGTTGGTCATCATCAGTAGACAGAGAATTCGCCTAAAGTGAAAGTTGTGACGACATTTTATGATAAGCCATCAAGGGTTTGATAAGTCGTCAGGAATGCCATCAGCCTTAAATAGGAGATGAGTTTTAGCTAGAAGAGTTGATGACATTTTGGATAGGCCGTCAGGATGGTTATAAGGCATCAAGGATACCGTCAGACGTAGATAGGACATGAGAATTGGAGCAGGAATGTGAAGATGTTCTTTATAAGCCGTCAAAATTCTGATAAGCCGTCATCGTCATCGTCAGTCTTAGACAGCAAGAGCCAAAAGTAAAGAGGAGCTGACGACATCCATGATAAGTCGTCAGACTCCTGATAAGCTATCATGGATGTCGTTGTCTATTCTACGGAAAAGCTATAACCTTGATTTTGTTTCCATAATTAGGGTAAACTAGTTAAAGCTTTGTTTTAGGGTTTTCTAAGGGTGATTCCAGACATTATTCTACACTTTGAGTTTTGAAAACATACTCAGATATTTCCTCTCTCTACTCCTAGACTTTAACAACACAACTATTTTGAGAGATTATTATCAGTATTTTTGTGATTTTCCTTTGTGATCTAATCTATGATTCACTAGTTATTATTCATCTTTGTAAGTTTATCTTTCAAATCATAAATTCAATTATGTGTTTCGTTCATTGCATCATGAGTGGCTAAACTCCCCTAACCTGAGTTATGGGATCTAAGGTTAGGTCTTGATGAGGTGCTAAGTATTAAAGATTCAATAGGTAGTAGGATATCTTGATAATTCTAAAGTTTTAATTAATGTCTGTTGGTTGCAAACAGTAGACACACCTGCTTTGATTTGCTTGAGAAAGAAATCAAATGTAGTAGGAAGAGAATCATAAACAGGGACTGGAAAATACTTCATTTAATAATCAGCGCTGTAAGTAGGTCGAGAGACATTTAAGCATAATATCGATAAAGATAGCTTGTTATCCTGCCCACCGTGAGAATCTTGAACCACTTTTAGAATCTGCCATGTACCAGAAGCCTTAGTGGACATAAGTCTGGCTATTTCATAAACTCTTGATTTACAAACGCTGAAAGTAAAGTGACAAACAACAACTTGTTAAACCTAAACCCCCATTTTAGGAAACATTAAACTATCAGTGGATTAAATCACAAACAACTTGAATTCACACCATATTCCCTGTGGGATTTGACCTCAACCTAGTTGGGTTTTATATTGACAACGATCGCTTACACCCATTCAAGAGTGTAATTTGAGTGTTATCAATGATCATTCATCCTTGAATGATGGGTCAAGGCATTCCTTTGAATGATTTAACATAGAAATGCTCCAACACTTACCTTTAAGAATGACTATAAACAAAGATGTCGAGGAAATCATGATTTTCTTTGACCAAGTCAAAAAACAAAGATGTTAAGATTATCACATACCTTAAGCATGATTATCCTAAACAGGAAACAAGAATGGATATTTGGACTTTATGTCTTCTTCAACTTCCCAAGTAGCATCTTCAACCTTATCATTCAACAACCGATAGACTTGCCAATCCAAAATCTCAATCGGGACTTCCTAATAAGACAAAGAACCCAAAACATCAACACTTTACAAAGGAATTACCAAGAAGGATCACCCATGCACTTCTTAAACATTGTAACATAAAATGCCAGATGAATACAACCCAAGCTTAAAGGTAAATCGAACTCATAAGCTACACTGCCCACTCACCTTAAAGTATGATATGGACCAACATAACAAGGACTTACCTTTCCCTTCCTTTAAAACTACATCACTCCCTTCATGGGAGACACCTTCAAGAAAACGAAATCATCCATATCAAACTCCAAGTCCCTTCGCCTTATCCACGCATAGGACCTTTGGTGACTCTGGGCAGTCTTAGGAGTATCATGGATCACCTTTACCTTATTCAACTGGTGGTAGTTTATACACATTCAAAGGGCTCATCCTTTTTACATATAAAAAAAAGGATCACCCCATAAGGAAACACTAGGATGAATAAAACCCTTATCAAAGAGATCTTACAACTGTTTCTTAAGCTATTTCAACTCAGCTGGAGCCATTTTATAGGGAGTGATAGACATAGAATGAGTGTACCAAAGAAGATCAATCCCAAAATTAATTTTCCTATCGGGAGGAACACCAGGAAGATCATTAGATAACACTTCGGGAAACTTACATACCACAGGATAGGTTTCCATAAAGGGCCCTTGGAAGTAAAATACTTAACATGCACTAAATGGTATAAAAAACCCTTAGAGATCAACCTCCGGGATCTAAGATATGGAATAGACCTTACCTTAGTAATAAAAGAGCTACCTTCCTACTTAATCATTGACTTATTTGTGAACTAAAATATAACCCTTTAGGTCAAATAATCTATAAAGGCATAAAATGAATGGTGCTAATTCATTCCTAGGATAACGTCAAAATCAACCATAACCAATTTTATCAAGTCAACCAAGGTCTATCTACGATAGATAGATATCACACAACCCCTAAAAATTGTACTTGTAACCATAGAATCACCCACTGGGGTGGATATAGTAAAAGGGTCCAAAATACTCCTAGGACCAAAGAGGAAACAAATAGCAACATATAGATGCGGTGATTGGAACCTTATAGGAAAAGAGTTGTAGCATTCAAGTGACAACATCCGAAGAGTCCTCGAATTCCTGGCAAGTGGAAAAGCATAAAGGTAGTTTTGACAAGTTTCGAAGTAAGAAGTAGCACCCTTAGGTACAGGAGCTGAAGATGCGGTGGTTGGAACATTATTAACCCCGGTGGCAACCCAAACTGATGGACAATACCTCTACAGACGGCGTAATTGACCACACAAAAGGAAATTATCCATGCTCTCCACAGAAAATCCATAATGCACCTGCCCAATAAAATGACAAGGAGAATAAGATGGCATTGACTGAGCTTTACTAGACTGACATTGGGTACGTTGTGCCCTGGGACCATTACTGTTCTAGAAATGATAATCTCTATAAGGCTTAGGATATGGAGCACTAGCAGTAGAATAAGAACCAAAATTTCTTGAGGCCTTCTTCTTATACCACTGCCTGCCGATAACATCACTATTTTTTTGACCTCTCCATGTTTTGAATATCAGAACTTCTTATTCTGCCTCTCCATATTTTCTTCCTTCCTTTTCTTCTCATTCTCCATTTATTTCATGTACACCACTAACATATAAATTTCTATATCCTTGTTCAACAAGGTAGCTTGCATTCCAACACAATGTAACGTGAGAACCCAGAAGCAAACTTTCTCCTCCCTGCTCTCATGGAAGACACTAGCTCTAGAGAATAATTGGACAACTAGTGAAACATCAAGGTATACTCCTTAATAGTGATCCTGTCTTTCCTCAAATTCACAAACTCCTTGGCCTTTAGTTTCCTTAACTCCTTAGGAAAGAAGTGGTCAAGGAAGGCAGTAATAAAATCATCCTACAAGGATACATCAGGATCATCACCTCTCAACTGATCTCACTCTTTATTACACTAATATGCCAAATTATTTAATTGATATGTAACAAACTTCACATGTTTTGAGATAGAATAATTCATTACTCAAAAAATCTTTTCCATTTCGTTGCTAAACCCTTGAGGATCCTCCCCAACCCGCAAACATATGATTATTGGAGGTTTAAGCCTCACGAACTAGCCAACTCTAGTGGCCTTAAAATAAGGACCAACAATATATTCATGCATAGAATGGTGAGACTATGAAGTCACTAAATGAGTTAATATATGAATAGAGCAATAGAATTTTACAAAAAAGTCTCCTCGGGGCAGTAGGGAATGATCGCCATCATCCCAAGGAGAGTGAGGAGGACTGGTATAGACCGGTGGAACTTTATATGGGGTAGTACAATATGGATCTAGAGCCCTAGACCAGGTTTGAACTCCATATGTAGAATGAGCTCCATCGACATTATCCTCAGACGGAATAGAAAAGTTTCCACATGTATTAGATAGTCAAGGAGGCATGATATAAAATGTGAACAAATGGGTATTAAAGATAATTTAAGACCTTAGACTCTATACCTCAAAATTAGAACACAAGAAAATGGAAAACATTACTAGATGCCTTGTAGCCTCTCCCTTACAAGTGTGACATGCTATACACCCATAAAAGAGAGTCTACTTGTCACGACTTTGTAGACAACCAATTACACAAAACCTAGGCTCTGATAATATCTTTGTCACGGCCTGAAACATGGCCTAGCCATGTCGGGTATCTCAAGTCTACCAAGGATCACGGACCACCCCATTTTCCGTACCATACAAAACACACACAAACATATGACATCTAATAATTTTAAAACATATAACAAGATATAGTAAATAGTGACCCAAAAGTCTATGAAAGTCTCTATACTATCAAAATAACCTACATCGGGAAATGCCACAGACTCTAACAATGTCATTGACAATTATAATGTTAATGTAAAGTCTTTAAATCTAGATCATGGAAGGAAATTAATGGAATGATAAAGTCTTTGGGAGAATGGAAGCTCACCACTTTACCACAAATAATCAATGAACTGAATTGATCGACCTAAAACTGCGTAGGAAAAATAGGTTGACATTGGACCATACATTGCACGGAGATTCAACATTCAAACATGGTTAGTGGGTTGAACACTAGTATGTAACTCAGGAGTAAGGATTAAAATAATGCCATGGTTAATAATTTAAAATTTTTCAAAAATCTAATGCATACGACCACATGCATATATATAGATAGATACATACATACATACATACATATATATATATATAAAATGCTGGGAGAAGGTATAAAGATTATCATGCACTTTAAAATGAATAATCAAGAATGTATAGCATAATCATAATAACAAGGCACCCACAAGCTATATGGGTCCATTTCTCTAATAAATGAAAGGGCCCAGTGCGTATCGCTGCACGAACCAAAAAATAATCACCTACACATATGCACTATACGGAACTCAAACCTCCTGATATACATTAAGAGTGACTTAAGAACTCAGCCATACAATATGGGGGACTAGAACTACCCGATCATTTATAACTCTGTGTCGGCAATCGCAATTTACAGTATTGGCCCCTCAAGACCTCCACTATCATGGCATATCTATGAAACACTTACAAAAGATGAATTAATATACTTTCTATACATTTCTAATTATCAAACAAGGAGTCATTCATTAAGTAGTTATTGAGTGTATCATTTTACCAACTATAGCTTGAAAACATTTGTCACTTTTCCAAATTAACCAATTTTCCAATGAGACTCTAACCCAATTAGCCAATAAGACTCCAAAGTTCCATGAAGGAACCAAATTATATAATTAAGTGGGACACTAACCCAACTAGCCAACGGGAATCGAAAGACCCAAGTAGGAACCAAATTATTTAGACAAGTGGGACTCTAACCCCTTGGCTAATAGGACCCTAAAGTATTCAATTCAAATTAAATTCATGGACATCAAGCCCTCTTTAAATGAAAATTTAGGTTATATTACCCTCTTATATTGTGCAATTTTTCAAAATACTTTTCAATTAGCAAATTCTAATGTTCAAAGACAACTTAACAAGATTGGGATAAGGTTATCGTAAGATTCAACTCACTTAACTCATCAAACTTAGGGAAGAACAAATTACCCATTCAATTTTCATACCCATGCATCAAAATAGTTTTAAAATCATGATTTAAAACATAAATAATACATGTAAACATGAAACATCACATAAACAACAATGATTCAAAACCCTCAACCCATGTTTAAATCCCAACAATTTAAACCATATGAATAACCATTTAAGCACTTGCTTATAATAAAAAAGTTTGTGGGAAAGAGGTGCATGCCATAAAGGATCACAATTTTGGAGTTAATTTTCCCTTAGAAGCCCTAGATAATCAACCTTTAGAAAACCCTAATGCTTTTTCTTAAGAGAATTTGTGAGAAGAGAGAAGTTATTTTGGTCTTTTATGTATCTGAATTAGGTCCCAATAAAGTTTTAAAGTCATGGTTTATGTTTAGGGAAAAGGGAAATGTCCAAAACACCCTTAGTTTAAATAATTAACGTTACTAACTACGGGTCACTATATGACTCGTAAGGACTCAATACAACTCGTACGGTCTGAGTCATAATCAAGATAGAAACTTTTGGTTACAAATTGGTTGGCTTATTATTTCCACCTTATGACTCATATATATCTATTATGACTCATTGAGTCTAGCGTACTCAAGGAAGAATGGTTTGAGCATCATATTGGTTTTTCTATGGAAAGAAGCTAAATAAATCATAGGGAGTTTTTATGAATTGCTACCTCAAGTTGTAACTAGGGTTTAAACTCATGCAAAACTCACTGTACACCATATAATTTGGGTCCTACGACCCGTCAAGTCACCCTACAAATCTTAAAGAGAGTCGTAGTTAGGGCAGTGAGTTTAAAAGACCTAAGTTTTTATATAGACAAAAATAAAAGACATAATAGGGTTTTTGTAGGTGCCATCATGAATCATAAATTGACTCTTGAAAAATAGGCATCAGAGCCTAGATTACACCAGTATTGTTGGTATAAGAGAAAGTTTCAAGTAGAGTCCTATGGATCGAAACAATGACATGTTTTTCCTATATTTGGGAGGCTTTGTGACATTCTTATTAGTTCTTCACTTCTTTTACATATCATGCTATCATTTTGAGTTGGTTCAAAGGAGTATTCTTGGCTTTACTATTTCACAAATGGCCAGGACACGTGTCACTACTATACAAGATGAGGATCCTGACATCGAGCCTAGGGATCCTAATCCTATTCATGGATAAACTAGAGGTATTTGATAGCCATGTTATGTGTCCTATCTAAGGGCCAAGATAGGCCACCTTCCCAGGTCCTATTCTCACTCTTGAGCTAGAGACTCTTCCTCCCCAGCCAATGATGGGACAAGGACCAGCCCAAGCTCCACTAGGGTTTATTTCTTATTTAGTTCTTAGAGATGTATTGGTTTTAATTTTAGGGATAATTGGTAGTATGCCATTTGATGGTGCACAATCTACTAATCTAAGTGGTACTGAGGCTGGGGTTCAGCTAGTTGAGGTTCCTCCTACATCGGTAGTTTCTCAACTAGTAGTTTCTTAGACAGTGGTTTCTTTGAATTCTATGTATTCCGAAGAGAAGAAAATATTGGGTAGATTCTTAAAATTAGCTCTGCCAAGGTTTTCTAATGCTTTAGGCAAGGATGCATATGAGTTTCTAATTGCTTGTGAGGATAGGATCTGTAATTTAGGATTTTTGAAACTCGTGGTATAGACTACACCATATTTTAGTTAGACTTAGATGCTCGACATTGGTTGAGAGGTTATATGGATTCTAGACCAGTTGGATTTTCTCCTTTGTCATGGACTCAATTCTCTAAGATATTCATAGAGAAGTATCTTCCTTGCAGCCTTATAGATTATTTAAGGGATTAGATCTCTAGATTAGATCAAGGCTTCACGATTATTACAGAGTATTAGGATTGGTTTTATAAGTTGGCTAGGCATGAGACTTCTATTCTAGATAGTGAGTATGGCACAGTTTGTTGCTTTATTAAAGAGCTAAGATTTCACTTTTGTATGTCTACTCAGATTTTGGTTGTGGTGGGTAGGTCTTTTCCCAAGGTTTTTGATCATGCTCGAGTGATGGAGGAGATGCATCATAAGGCCTAAAGGGGCAACAATAAGAGGCCTTGATATTAGGAGAGTTTTAGAAGAAGTCTTTATAGTTCCTAATTTTGGAGTAGTAGTGCTCATGGTATGCATTCTCCATGTCTATTCTATCAGCCTAAGAGTTAGCCCAGTCGACCAGTTCAGGCATTTTTTTAGATTTCTAAAGAAGGTCAGTCTAGTGCTAGTGATCTCATTGGTCAGGGTAATGGTTGGTCTATGAGGGTTTTATCTTTAGCTCATTATAGCCGTGATGGTTACTCTGGGTCAGTTGGATCTATTGGTTTTGAATAAGCTCAAGGATAATGTTACACTTCTAGAGCTCTTGGTCATTATTCATGTGAGTACCCTAGTCGTGGGGTGATTTTTGTTTCAGATCAGGGTTTTTCTCCTATTAAAGAAATACATCATTAAGCTAGAGGTGGTTCTCATGGTTATAGGGGTGATTTCTAGGGTACTTGATATATTCTTAGGCAGGCAG
This sequence comes from Capsicum annuum, assembly GCF_002878395.1. Lineage (NCBI taxonomy): Eukaryota > Viridiplantae > Streptophyta > Magnoliopsida > Solanales > Solanaceae > Capsicum > Capsicum annuum. The sequence goes on along the minus strand of NC_061118.1, from coordinate 42,066,690 downwards.
GATAAGAGGTCATTTAAGTGCCCAACCATGTAGCGGGTGTGGTGAGTTGTATGTAGTACCTGCTATACCTGAGGATGAGGCCTTGGATGTTGTTGTTACAAGTATGATTTTTGTGTATTTCCAGTTAGCCCTTGCTTTATTTTATTAGGGATCGACTTATTCTTAGATTTTAGCTTATTATGCACTATATTTGGAGTTGTATTATGTTTTTTTAATTTGTGTCATTGCATGTATCTTCTCCTATAGGTAATTCTTTAATAGTTGATTGGGTTTTCAAATCATGTGTTATCACTTTTGGAGATATTGATACTTATGTTGATCTTATTATCCCGTATATGGTGGATTTTGATATGATTCTATGAATAGACTGGTTATCTCACTATCATCATGAAGTCATGGATTATTTTACCAAAACTCTTACCTTAGCCATGCATGGTGTACCCTCAATTGTGTAGCGGGGAGCAGTTAGCCATGAGATAATAGGGATTATTTCTTATGTTCATTTAAAAAGGATAATTTTGAGGGGTTGTGAGTCTTACTTCACTTATATTTGTGATACTATTGTAGAGAGTCTATCGTTTGACACTGTTCCTATTTATTGTGAGTTTCCTAATGTGTTCCCTACTGACTTACTTGCTATTCCCTCTATCTGTGAGATTGAGTTTGCTATTAATCTCGAGCCTTACACCCGGCCTAGTTTTATGGCACCTTATTGTATGGCTTCTGCAAGCTTAAGGAGATGAATTCTTATCTTTAGGATCTTCTTAGTAAGGCTTTTAGTAGATTGAGTGTATCTTCTTAGGGAGCTCCTGTATTATTTGTAAAGAAAAAAGATGAGTCCATATGTATGCGTATTGATTATAGGCAGTTAATTAGGTGACATTGACTTGCTGTTACTCTATGCCTTCATTGATGATTTGTTTGAAAATTTTTAGGGAGCAACAACATTTTCTAAGATTGATTTGAGATTTCGTTACCATCAGCTAAGGATTCATACTAAAGATATCCCAAAGACAGTTTTTAGGATATGTTATAGCTATTATAAGTTCTTATTGATGTCATTTAGATTGAGTAATGCCCCAGTCATATTAATGGATTTGATGAACAAAGTATTTTGGCCTTATTTGGATTCCTTCATGATTGTATTCATCCATGATATCCTTGTGTATTTGAGGAGTAGAGAGGAGCATGCAAAGCATTTGAGGATCATGCTTTAGACTTTAAGATATCATGAGCTTTTATCTAAGTTCTATGAGTGTAAGTTTTGACTTGAGACAGTGACATTCCTTGGTCATGTGGTGTCTAAGGATTGGATTATGGTAGACCTAGCTAAGATTGAGGCATTGTGTGATTGGGCTAGACCAACGTCGCCTATTGAGGTTCGTAGCTTAATTGGTTTGGTAGGTTATTATAGACACTTTGTCGAGGGTTTTGCTACTATTTTAGCCCCTATAATCAGGTTAACTCAAAAATATATTCCTTTTTGATGGTCTGGGGAGTATGAGTCGAGCTTTGGAAAGCTTAAGTATTTTATTACTTCAACTCCTATTTAGGTCTTTATTTTGAGGGTGAGGGATTCATCATATTTTGTGATACTTGTGGTGTTGGTTTTGGCTGTGTGTTAATACAACAGAGTTGTGTTGTTTCTTATGCTTCTAGACAACTTAAGGTGCACGAGCGCAACTACCTCACTCATGATTTAGAGTTGCTGACAGTACTTTTTAAGCTTAAGATTTGGAGGCATTATATTTATGGCGTGCATTATGAGATTCTTACCAATTATCATAGCCTTCAACATTTTATGATCCAGACAGAGCTTAAGGCTATATAGCATAGTTTGATGGAGTTTCTCAAGGATTATGATATTTTAATATTGTATCATTTAAGAACGACAAATATGGTAGCAGGTGCCTTGAGTCAGATAGCAGTGAGTATATGTAGCTTGGATTATATCTCAGTTTCTCAAAGGCCGTTGGCATGTGACATTCATTCCTTATCCAACTTATGGTTCACCTTGATATTTTCAATCCTAGAAGTATTTTGGATAGTGTAGAGATGAGGTCCTTACTATTTGAGTAGATTTAAGAATGTTAGTTTGAGGATAGTAAGCTTTGCTCTCTTCGTGATTAGGTGTTGAGCGGTGAGTTCAAATGGAACACCATAGATTCTAAGGGTGTTTTGAGATCTTATGGCTGCATTTGTGTTCTAAGGACTTGATTCAGTTGATTATACTTGAGGCTCACAACTCTATATATTTCATTCATCCCAGCATAACCAAGATGTATAGGGATTGAAGACAACATTATTAGTGGAGTGGTATGAAGAGAGATATAGCAAACTTTGTAGCTGCTGCCTATGTTGTCAATAGGTAAAGGCTGAGCATCACTGATCGGGTGTATTTACTTATGGGTCTTCCATTATGCAGAAGTAATTGGAGAAAATTACTATAGATTTTGTTAGTGGTTTGCCTCACACTTCCCATGGTTTTGATGGTATTTGGGTTATAATAGATCATTTGACCAAGTTAACACATTTCATTCCTATTTAGATAACCTTTACTTCTTAGAGATTAGCCTATATTTATGTTTGGGAGGTAGTCCCTTTTCATGGTGAGTCTATTTTTATCATTTCTAACTATAGTTCTGTGTTCACTTTAAGATTTAGAGAGAATTTTAGGAGGATTTGGAAACTTAGGTGAATCTTAGTACAACTTTTCACCCATAGATAGATGGTCAGTCAGAGCGGACTATTTAGGTGCTTGAGGATATTCTTTAATCCTATGTTATCGATTTTGGGGGCCAATGGGAGGAACTCTTAACCTTGGTTGAGTTCGCATATAATAACAACTATTATTCGAGTATTGAGATGACGCCTTTTAAGGCTTTTATGGTGGGAGATGTCATTCTCCCCTTTGATGGTTATAGACTTTCGAGATTACGCACCAGTGGTACTAGTTTGCTTTAGGAGTCATTAGATAGAGTTAGCGTGATTAAAGATATGTTGAGAGCGAATTAGAGTAGGTAAAAGGCTTATGCGGACTGTAGATTTTGTGCCTTGAGAGTTTGAGTTGGTGACTATGTATTCCTCCGTGTATTGCCCATGAAGGGTGTGATGAGTTTCTAAAGGTAAGGCAAGCTTTATCCTAGATATATTTGCTCTTTTGAGATAATTTACGTAGTTGGTGACGTTTCCTATGAGTGAGCTCTACCTCTAGATTTTGTCATTATTCATCCAATTTTCTATGTCTCTGTGTTGTGATGATATATTACTGAGCTGTCTCATGTGCTTAGATGGTACTTAGTCCAATTGGATGAACGTTTAACCTTTGTAGAGGAGCTGGTGCTCATTTTGGCAAGTGATGTCAGACGGTTGCGCACTAGGTAGATTCTTGTAGTTAAAGTTTCATATTTCTTCTTATTTTCATATTGGAGCTTTTCAATAGCTGGCCCAAGTCACTTATGACTTACTGGGACTGACAGTTTGATTATCGAGTAGTTTGTTTGGTTTTTAGAGCCAATTTCCTGCTTAGAAGTCTTCACAGGTTTCAAATGGCCATCGAGAAAAAACTTCAGTAACAATCTTATGCAAATTTGACTATGCCGATAGCTTCAGAATGTCTATTTTAGGATAGTTAGACCTTTGTTTTGGGTCAAGAGAAACTTAATCTCATTTTAACCTATTCGTTGGAAAGTTGAGAAATTAGAAATATAGGTGTGGGAACCACTTTTGGTCGAAATAACCTTGGATGGAAAATTTGAGTGCGTCATCATGTCAGGAACACTGAATTTGGTGTTTTTCCATCATTTGTTAGCTTATATGTGATTTCAAATGAATTCTGAGTACCCGATCGAGCCTATTTTAGGACTTGGAAAATTTGGTACACTAGTTTCTCGTAAGCCGTGATAGCGACACCTTGGGATGTAATTGGAACTCTCTTGTAGAGGAGATGTCGCGGCTGTGGAGTGGTGTCACAATCGCGACTCATGCTATAGCGGGAAGATACCCTGATCGCAAGGCCTCAGGTAACTATAGTGACTGCTGAGGGCCTGGACTAGGTATAAAATGATCTCTTTTCCATGATTTTTTTTCATTCTTCATCATTCCCTTGAGAACTAAGAGCCCTAAATAGTGTGAGGGCTTAAAATTGAATCTTGTTGGTGATTGGGAAGCTAGATTAACATTTATTTTCACAACTATCTCTCAGTTTAAGGTAAGAATTCTCCCTTTTCTTTGTGAAATTTCTTGATTATTTTCCCTAAACCCTTAGGACTTGATTTAAACCCAACATGGCTTGGTTTTCACCTATTTATGTGGGTAATGATTCCTTGAGCTTTATATTATGTTTGGTTGGTTTCAAAAATGCAATTTCTGTAAGTAGGACCCACATGGTTGTTTTGAGGTAATTTTTTGACCTAAAGGATAATGGTTCAATATGGGTATCGTTACTCTTGTATTTCGGAGAATAATGTTTTTTTATAGTATGGCATCTCGAGGAGTCTTCTCAGAAGGGAAAAAGGATGGTTTAGCATTTCGTTGAGCTTTCTTAGGTGTCGAGGTAGTCTAGGCTTATCCCTTGTTAGATTGAGCTATTTCACAGTATTCGTATGATATTGTCTTAGATTTGGAATGGGTTTTAAGCATTACTTCATTCTTTATGTTTGGCACGATTATGCCTTAGACTACTCATATTAGGCATAATTGACCTAGTTTTCATATTCTGGTGAATTCCTATCTTAGGGCTAATTGAGGCTTTTTAACATCTAAATATGGATATTAGATACCTTAACCTTAGTTCAGCTATAAGTTTTCCTAAAATGAAATTTGCGGATTAGAAGTGGACCATTAACCCACTATAAGCTATGGCACATGTTATCATTCGTAAGACTTTGTATATTAGACTCCTGGAAATGTGTAATGGGGTAGTATTGAGAAATCTGGATACTTGATGGATATGTTGGTTAATGTAGGGATTGACACCCATTGATTATGCTACTATTTATGTATATTGATGATACTATTTATGATGTGGATTATAGATATATATATTTATCCAGTTTGACTCTGAAAGATGATTATGTTATTGATTATATATACCCGATTCGAGTCTGGAGGTTGATATGGCACTAATGATATATTTATCAATTTGAGTCAATCGATTCATTATTTACTGGTTCAAGTTTTGCTATTGATTATATTTACTAGATCGAGTCTGACTGTTGATTATTTACTGGTTCAAGTCTCGCTATTGATTATATTTATCGTTTCAAGTTCGACTATTGATTATACTTACTGGTTCAAGTCTGGATATGCATATTATGCTATGATGATATACTTTTTATGATTTACGATATTGGGGTGTGAGATACTAGGTAGCAAATTGACTAAGTTGAAAATGAAGAAATGATTGTAATGTGGCATGGAATAAATGAACTCTAGTGGTAAAATAAATTAGTTAATAAGAGAGAGATGGCTAATAAATGGTGACTAGTGAGCGGTGATGATAAGGTTGTTAAATGATGGTTACATTATCGAATATTGTTAAATTGTAGAATGTTGGTTAAATGATGATGAAGGTGTAATACCCCGAGTTTTGATTTCATAAACCTCACATTCTTTTTCTAATGAAATCATATCCAACCTAAAGTAATGGTTACTCATAAGTTGACGCTCTCATTTCTATCTCAGCCATATTGCTATTGTTATGAGAATTCATGTACTCGCAGCTAAGTTCAGTAGATTATTATGTTTAAGATTCAGTTATTCAGTTTATTTCAGTTGTGCATGTTAGATTATAATATCAGATTCCTTAGAATTTTCAGCTTAATTATCGATATTCGAGGATGAATGTTCCCAAGGGGGAGATATTGTAATACCCCATATTTTCCTAGCTTGAATTCGTCCTTATAATGTCAAATATTTATTTCAATGTGGGAAATTGAATAAGCTTTCCATCAATATCAAATTCTCCCAAATCCGACATTCGGTGAAGAAGTTAGAGCATTTTTAGAAATACAGTGTCCCAACTGGGCACTCACTACGTCGCGGTGGATGCCAAAATGGAAATTGTCCCATTATAGTGGACCTCTACGATATTGACACATCGCGGAGAGGTCGAAATTCTCAATTGTCAATTTTTAGTGGTGCAACGCGATAGCGCCGCATCGCGCTAGAGTGCAATTCACACTAGTCCTTTCCAGTAGCTTAGCGCGATTTCACCGCGTTGCGGTGAAGGTGTAATTGCTGTACTCTTGATCCATAATTCAAATTCTTGTTTCATAACTTTAATCCTAAGTATGTGAAGTTTTTATTAGGCGAATAACATTCACAAAAGTCACTTTGAGCCAAGTGGAGCTAAGAACATTAGATTCATTCAAAGTTTGGTGTCCAATTCTTTAGGGGTCAACTTTGAAAGTGTATAAATTTTGATGTTTGTAGAATATTCCAGATCAAGACCCACAAAATTGTAGATATTTGAATTATATTTCCAACGATACCAACTTCACCTAAAACCGATACCCGAACGAAAAGTTATAGTCATTTTAGTGTGAGGCAGTTAGCTGCCACGATGGTACCACGTCATGGCAAAGGACAAAATTGGGACACGGGTTACGAATTTCATCTTTCAATTAATGAGGGAAAATGGGTTCGTTTCCCCCCTTAACCTAGATCATAATATCATAATATATAGCCAACATTGCGGTATTTTTTTGCCCAATTATCCTACTTTATTCCCAAGATAAACCCTAATCAATTATCTTCAAGATTTATCCATTCCATCACCTTCTATTCAAGAAAAAAAAATCAAGAATTAAGCTTTATATTTCAAAAATTTCAAGAAAATCATTCAAAAACATTCCTAAGAACATCAATTTGATTCATCTTCTTCAAGAAACAACCTTGAAGAATACAAATAGGAATTCAAGTCAAACTTATTCATGAATTCTCTTTCAAAAGAAAACCCTAAAGCTCAAACTTACTCTCCAAGAAATCCAATTTTCCTCAACAATTCTCCAAGATTGTTTAAGATTAAGAGTCTCTAATTCAAGAACTCTAAGAACTCATCTTCAAAAGCATCATAGGAATCCAAGATTCGAGCTTTTCATCTAAGATCATCGATTAAGGTATGTGGGGTGATGAACAAGGACAATCCTTTCATCCTTAGGACCAAAACTTATTTTAAATTCAAATTTACTGAATTTTATATGATTTCCGTGAAATTCAAGTTAAGGTTTACACCCATTATTGTTATTTACAGGCTTATGATATTTCTAATGATTTAGAAGTTGAATTCCATGATTATGTTAATGTTTCTATGCATATTGCTGAAATTACCAGATTTTGAGTTGTTTTTATCAATATTGACATTATCAAGCATGATTATTATGATGATTTAACATGAGATTGAAACATGGATTATTATCTCAAGATTTAATATTTTTATTTCAAGAAAGATGGTGCTTTAAGCATCTTATGAACAGATTATTCTTAATTTTCAAAAAAAGCTTTGATGTTTCGATCATTGGATTAGCTTTGGAATCCACTACAAATTATTACAGTTTACAAAACTCAGATTTACTTAGATAAATGCATAATTGGTTTTCATATGAATTCTTACGCTAGTTTTTAAAAGTGGATTTCTAATGGTTTGAGCATACAAATTTAAGTAGGAGTAGTATTTAGCACCGAGTGGGAAGTGTGGGATCAGTGTGCCCTATCTTCCACAGAACTTCTTAGCCAACGAAGGTACAAACTCAGATTATTCCCATTTATATGGATGACAGATTTAGCTTGTGATATATCACACGGATTTGGTTATACTCCCTAGGAAGAGTATGACACCTCTCCCCAAAGTAAGGTTTCTTTCATAAGAGTACAAGACGTTGGAATCCATGCAACTAACATGGTTTATGTCGGTTAAGAGAACCTCCCTAGTAGTAAAGACTTTCAGAATAGTTTTTAAAGTATTTTTTCTAAGATAAAGTATTTTTCAGATTTTAGAAACTCAGTGTAAAGGCTTACAAACTTACTTAGATATTACTTTACTTAAGATTTTAGTTACAAAATTACAACTTTTAGTTTTCAGACATAAAAAGGTGAGCCCTTTTTCACTTAGCCTATATGATTAGAGAATAAGAACATAATACATATTTCAGAAATAAGTGTTGTGACTCACAAGATTTACATTATATGCTTTACTATTCTTGACTTATGATTTTTAGATTTCATATTACTCAAGCCTATGTGAGTCATTTACACTTAGAATGCATTATTTGAAAATCTATGAATTTTTGGATAGTTATTATTTTACTTATGCATTCTCCCTCATATTCTCAGTACATCTTCAAAGTATTGATCGACATATATGTCTATGTGCTACATTGTCTCATAATATAGGTACGAGTTGTAGCACACATACCATATTCCGAAAGTTAGCAGATTCGGTCCAACAGATGATGAGTCCTCTTAGTTCAGGGACTTTAGTTAGATATAATTGATTTACTTTACTTTCTTACTCCTATGTATTGATTAGTGGTAGTTGGGGTTGGACCCTAGCTATCTGTACTTAGTATAGTAGAGGCTTTACAAATGTCAGTCAGAGTGAACTATGTAAACTTCAATTTTGTCCTTCAATTTTATCAGAATGTAAAATTGTATTAGTATTATATTTTCACAGATTTCATCATTATTATGTTTTTGCAAAGTAAACTCAGTCATTTTATACATGTTAATTCAATTGTTTAACAGTATGCCAGTTCATGAGTTAGCTCAGAATGACTTATGGTCCAAAGCACTGTGTGACATCTCGGGATAGAGTTTCAGGGCGTTACAAACTTTTTATCAGAGCATAAGATTCAAGTCTCCTAGGGTTTCTGTGAAGCCATGTGTAGTAGATTTTTGTGAAAGGGTACATAGATGTCTGTACTTTTCTTCGAGAGGCTACAAGGCATTTAAGAAAAGTTTCCTTTGTTTTCTACTCTAGATCGTACAGTAAAGTTATTTTCTCAGAATCTTCTATCTATTCATGTGTTACCCCAAACTTCCTCATATATGTATTATTATTGGGATAACATAATTAGCAAGTTCCAGTTCCTCCCCAGATAATGCTCTCAAATTTGCTTGCAAAAGTTTCAGAAGTCACATAAAGGGCTTGAGAGAAGCTCTCTAGTGTGTCATAAGTCCCTCAAGTTGAAAGTTATTTCCTCATCCTTATGAGTTGTTTAAGTGATAAAGAATTAGATATGTATTCAGATTGCCCATTGATCCATTTAATACCGGTAGTGCACATAAGAGGAGAAATTATAAACCTAGATTATTAAGTGTAGTGTGCTTTTAGGGATATTGTGAACTTTAGTGTTATAATTTATAAAATAGTTGAGCCTTATAGTTGGAATTATGGGTATAGAAGAGTAGTGACAAGAAAAGTGGGAATGACGATTAATAAAATGTATAGAGATAACCTTAGGGATGTTGTTTATTTTTGTTAAGGTGATATGTCCTTGTGTCCTAGTCTAGTAAAAGGTAGAGAATGGGTTATTAGTTAAGGTGAATTTTTGTCTGCTTAAAGAACGAAATGAGTTATTGATGGTATTTATTGTATTTGAAAGGTATAGGATATTAACAAAGTGTATGGTGGTTTAGTATCATTAATTTAGGCTTTCCTTAAGGTTACAAAAAGGAATTTTAGTTGAAAATTAAGGAGTTATGATAGTTATCTAGATGTATAGAAGGGTAAATAGTAATAATGTGTAAAAGGAGGATGTGTTAATGAATTATGATAAGATAGGCCATATGATTGTGATTGATTATTGTTGTAAAGTTTTAGTGGACTAGTTTTTCTTCATGTTCTATTTTATAGCTTCTAAATGAGAATTATTTGTAAGGTGGGTTGTTAAATCATGTCTAGCACTAGACATTAAGTTTGAATAGTTAAAGGTCATCAAGGTGGATATAATAATTTCTTGGTTAGTGATGCTAGTTTTATGGAAGTGATCTATTAGGATTAAATAGTGTGTGAAAGAGCTTAAGTTTATTTATTCACAATTTAGTATAATGTTGCAGGTATGATCTAGAGGTGTGACCAAGATGATATGGGGTTGCATTATTTTCTAAGGTTATTACGTGTTGTGAGTGGTTAGTCATACCGTTGAGTTGATAAGGGGAAGAAGACTAGTTAGATGGTATATGATGCTCTAAATAGCTAAGTTTAGGAGTTTTGATTTATAGTGTTGAGCCTTTTAATATGATCTTTCTCATGGTTTAGAAAAAATATAAGTTTAGAGATGTGATATTATGTGATATTAGTAGAGTATGAAGAAAGTTAGTATGGTTTAGCAAGGGTTTGGAAATATCCATGTAATGTGAAAATTCTAAGTTAGTGAGTGTTTAAGTTGTTATATGATGACTTTTGAGGCTATAGAAATCGACGGATTGAATCTTAGAAGAAGGTATTAGCATTAGGAGTTATATGTTAAGATATAGTCTTTCAAGGTAAGTTTAGTTTTATATGTATTGATTCACGACAGACTCTAGAGTAAAGTGATTTCAGTTTAGATTAGATCTTATTCAGTGATCCACAGACTTAGAATGATAGCTTAAAGCTAAGGGGGAGGTGATAGGATAAGTAACTAAGTCAGACTTCAAGATTCTAGTAGTGATGATGAATACTTGTGTAGATGGGAGGAAGTAAATGTGTTATGTTTGGGAAGATGGTTGTATGCTTGTTTTTTTGTAGGTCTATAAATGAAGAAATATTGAGGTGAAGCTCTTTTTTGTGTATGACTTGGTTAGTTGGGGATATCTTATTTTTGTCTTCCTAAGATTTAAATAGTGCATGGAAGTTGTTATTGATAGAGGTATTAGAGAATTTGAGAAAGATGCTTTCATGAGTGTTCGTTTAGAAGTGTATACGTGGTTATGAAGATAGGCTAGAATGTCATATTTGTATATATATAGATGAATGCATTATTTGTTAGTGAGATCCTAGTAGAAGGTTGAATGTAGTTATTGAAGTGGAATGTACAGTATGAGTTAATCTGTTTAGCCAGTAATTCAGTCTAGCAGCCATACATGCAAGTTTCTATGGTTTTCAATCTTCCCATCTAGTCATATCATTCTAAGAGGAAATTTGTTCTCTTTATGTACTTAGTGAATTCAGCTCAATTTATGTATCATGCATCTGTTTCAGATCCAAATGTTCAGTCATGATTTAACTCGTATGTTTCCCGTGCGTCATCTCAATTTTTTTCTAGCATTACAACCAAATCAATATCATTTAGGGACGAATGATCCCAAGGTGGAGCTGTTGTAATACCCAAGTTTTTATGTCATAAAGCTCTCATTCTTTTTTTCATGAAATCAAATCCAGCATAAAGTAATGGTTACTCATAAGTTGACAATTTTGTTTCTATCTGTAACACCCTGATTTTCTAAATCAGAATGCTACACGGTGCTCATGACCCCGAAGGACCACAAGATAACCCATGACTGATATCTGTACCAGTATACTGCATAATATACATAAAATGCTGAAATATGAACATGAAAGGCCATATGGTTCGAACTGAATAAATATCTGGTAACAAAATCTCTTAAAAAGGTATAACAATACCAAAATAAGTCATAAATACTGAAAATAATGAGATCTGAATATCTAATCTGACATCTAGTCTAAAAGCCTTTAATTGAACTGAATAAGGAGTTGAAGGAACATGTATCCAACTAACTCCATCTAGCAACTAAATAGTAAATATAGCAATAATCATATCGTCCTCGAATGAGAAGGACTCACTGCAAACTCTGAACACTGGAATGCTACTCCTGATCTGGAGCTCGTGCCTCTGAACGTATGGTGTAACATAAGAGAAAGCACCATAGCACAAATGCATCAGTACGTCTAAATGTACTAAGTATACAAGTGAGGTAGGATAAATGCAAAGCGTTATATGCATGAACAATGCTAACTAATATGAACGTGAGAATACATACATGCATAAACAATAAAGACTGAACTTGTGATGATGCTGACTACTGAGTCTGAATGCTGATGACATGACTTTACTATTACTGAGGTACTGAATAGATTATTGACTATTTCTGACAGTTCAAATTAGGAAGAACTGGTTTGAATGATTGTGTCTAACCGTCCTGAAACTGATTACTGGTAATGTGATCTATGACAATTGATATAGCTAATATAACTGTAATGATCAGACTAATCGATATAATCGATACTAAGCAATTTTATCTGATAGTCTAAGTTCTGATAGAACTATCTGAGTTTTATTCTACTTGGAGTAACTAAATCTGAGATCACTCCTATCTAGCGGGTGATCATGAGTATACTGATATTAAGGATGATTTGACTTAGTCTGAGATCAGTCTTATCTAGTGGGTGATCTTTAAATCTAATTATTGTGATACTGATTAGTCTTAGTTGAAGTCAGTCTTAGCTAACGGGTTATCTTGAAGTCTATTTACAATGATAAGCATTGACTGTATCTAACAGTACTAAATCTATACTACTAAGCTGAGTTGACTGTGTCTAAAAGCCCTAATTCTGTAACTAAAAATGTGGGATGTGTTCATCTAACTGACATGCCCCAAGCTAAGCTGACTGGGGTCCAATCTCTACCCTGACTAGAAGGGTGTCAGTACCGCACCACCAGTAAAGACATCTGTTGTGGAGTCATCCCTAATCTAGCAGGTGACTCCTACGATCAGTCCTATACATATAAATGTGCTAACGGGTGACTCCTAAGTATGCCAGTCCTATCTAATGGGTGATATCTCGTACCTACACTGGAAACATAGTTCTGGAACTTAGGGATTGTTTCTAGGGATCTTAGTCCTATTCAAGCGGGTGAGCCCTCATCCCTAGGTTCGCTCGGTGCTAAATCTTACTCCCATCTGAAAGACACTGAACTGAATGACTTGGTTGAACTAAATAACTTAACTGAACTAAATTGCTAAACTGACACTAACTAACTGAACTGATACTAGTGGTATTATTTAGCGAAGCTAGAACTGAGTTTACTGGATTCCGATGATGGACGAATTATAATGAGCTCTGAGGACTGATTAAGAGTACTGAAGTTATGAAGATTTACTATGATTACTCAGGTTACTGAGCACTAAGATTACTGAGAATACTAAACTACTAAGATTACTAAGTTTTCCTGAGTAACATGACTGACTGATTTCTATAGATCATGGCTTGACTGAGAGTATCATGAAAACATGACATGGCTCTAGGCACACAACTATATTTTTTGGGTACGAATACCCCCAAGACTCGATAGAGGGAAACTAACACACACGACATGACTTTTTCACAAAATTGGAGTCCACAATTCATAATATCATAAGTAAGGGATTTCGTACTAAGCATGGTTCACAATAATCTATTTCATGGAAGGGAGTTTCATACAACATGTATATACTTTCATAGCTCTCAACATCATGCTCATTACATATTACAACCACAATCCATAATATCATAACTTGGGGAATTTCATGAAGTACATAGGTATTCTACATCTTGTACATGAGTGGGTTTTACAAGTAAACATAGCATAATTCCATAAGATTAGTTCATGAGTAATCCAACAGTGTTCACAAGACACATTATCAACATGGATGACATTGACTTATAGAGGCCTATCATGAATCCTTCACTTAGTAACAATTTAGCTATAATGTATGATTTCTAGTCTCTTAGGTATTTTATCAAACACCTTACATGTTCTCTTTAAGACATAGGTGTATTAAAAAACTTACACCACTTTAATCCACCCAAATTCATGGGTTCCAACTATATGATCACAATTTTCCTGGAAGTTCATCAAATTTCCACTCTATAACACAAACCACAAATAATAACATGAATACAACCATATTACCACAAAGCATTCATGATTTTTCTGTCAAATATTGATTCTTGAACTCTACGAATGAAAAGAATCAGTTATGAATACTACGCATACCTTAATGGCGATGAAATTGTTGAAAGATTGAACCTTCAAGCTTGATTATGCAACCCTAGTAGTTTTTCTCCTTCTTGTTCTCTTGGATAATGTTTTCTCCTTCTTGTTCTCTTGGATAATGAACTTAAGATGTTAATAGGGTTGTAATGTGATTAGAAGCTATAAATTTCGTGAGGTTAAGTATTGGGACGTGTAAGGAGTGTTAAAAGACTTAATTATCCTCAAAATAACTCAAAAACTAAGTGTTTTTCGTGGCTGAAATCATAAGTGTGCATCGCATACCTCATCGCACATGCTAAGGTATGGGCCGCACATCCTATTGCATAAGCTAAGGTGTGCGTCGAACATGCTATGCACACTTGAGGGTGTGCGCCGCACAACCTGTTGCACACTTGTTCTAGTAGCCATGTGCGATTGTTTATGTGTCGCACTCCTTCTTTGTAGGGCCATAACTTCTTGCTCGGGTGTCGGATTTTTATAATATTGGAATCGTGGGAAAGATAATTCGATTCTATACAATTTGGTGGGTCTAAATATGCCAAAATGTCACAAATAAATCAAGTTATCCTCATTCAAAGGTAACTCTTATGGAATCACACATTAAAACTTGATGGATTCAAAAGCTATTAGCTTTCCTTACTCTAAGTAACTCACATGAGCATTGTTAACATATCATAATCTATCTTATCGCTAGGATACTCATTGTAAATCGTGTTCTCAAATATGAATCACAGGATATGAGGTTTCATACGAAGGAGAACTGATTCATTTCCTAGCTTGGAAACATAGGGGTATTACAATATCTTTCCCTTGGGAACATTCGTCCTCAAATGATACTAGTTGAGATAAGAGAAAAGACAACTTACATGAATATATAGCATGAATGACTGATCATGATTTCATGGATGACATGACTTAAAATTGAGCATATCATATTATACATGCATTTCTGATGCATGGGTAGTTGATTTATGAATGTAGGACTGAGTGTTCCGATAAACTGAGAATGTATATCTGATGCTTAACTAATAAGTTGAATCCATCCATATATATATGATGCATGATTATATGACTGACATAATATGTAAATGCATGACTGAAAGTACTGATGAGTTGACAATGCATAGCTAATGCGTGAATACATGACTAAACTGACTCACGAACATGCGACTGAACATGTAATGGTAAAGGCACTAAGATTGAACTAAAACATGAGAACATGACTGATTCTTCTATGTGACATATGGACTGAACATCATGAACTAAACTAAAACTCTGAATACTTGACTTATAACTGAGGTCTAACTTGAAGGTCAACTTATGAGTACCCTCTATTCTAGACTGAATTTGTTATGCAAGGAGAAATTAAAGGATCTAAGGCATGAGAGCATTAAGAGAAAGTGGGGTATCTCCTCCTTGGGATACTATGACCCTCTAAGAATGCTTACCTTATGGAGATACTGGGTGATGCACAGGGAATCTATGAACTAGATTATAACTAAACTTTGGGAGTCTGAAACTAATGCATGATGCATGAGATGAACTGAAATTGCAACTACTAGGAGGTTCTACCTTGAAATTGTTACATTCTCTGAGGTTTTGGATAGCATGAATAGATGCAAGGATGAAAAAACAAGCTATACAGATCTGACTGCTCAATTGCAAAACTGACTTGTTGGCACGACATGAATATTGGAAGAAGGGAAACTGTTCCTAAAACATCTCATAGCCTCTTGCACATAAGTGTGGTGCACAATACACACATGTACAAGACTCTACTAGATGTGTCTTTCAAACTTCCTAGGACTTTATTGAATCTTAGGCTCTGATACCAAAATTGTAACACCCCAATTTTCTGAACCGAAATGCCACACGGTGCTCGACCCCGAAGGAGCACAAGCTAACCCATCACTGATATCTGTACCTGTATACTGTATAATATACATAAAATTTGGAAACATGAACATGAAAGGCCTTAAGGTTTGAACTGAATAAACGTCTGATAACAAAATATCCCAAAAACGTATAATAATACCAAAATAACTCATAAATACTGAAAATAATAAGATCAGAATATCTAATCTGACATCTAGTTTGAAAGCCTCTAACTGAACTGAATAAGGAATTGAAGGAACATGTCTAAAACTAACTCCAACTAGCAATTGAATAGTAAATATTGCAATAATCATATTATCCTCGAATGAGAAGGACTCACTGCAAACTCTGAACACTGGAATGCTACTGCTGATCTGGAGCTCGTGCCTCTAAACCTATGGTGTAACATAAGAGAAAGCACCATAGCACAAATGCATTAGTACATCTGAATGTACTTAGTATACGAGTGAGGTAGGCTAAATACAAAGGGTTATATGCACGAACAATGCTAACTAATATGAACGTGAGAATACATACTTGCATAAACAACTATAACTGAACTCGAGATGATACTGACTACTGAGTCTGAATGCTAATGACATGACTTTACTATTACTGAGGTACTGAATAGATTATTGACTATTTCTAACATTTTAAATTATGAAGAACTGGTTTGAATGACTGTGTCTAACAGTCCTAAAATAGATTACTGGTAACATGAGCTATGATAACTGATATAGCTGATATAATTGTAATGATCAGACTATTTGATATAACCAATACTGAGCGACTGCATCTGACAGTCTAAGTTATGATGGAACTATCTGAGTTTCGTTCTACTTTGAGTAACTAAATCTGAGATCAGTCCTATCTATCGGATGATCATGAGTATACTGATTAGTCATAGTTGAGATTAGTCCTAGCTAATAGGTGATCTTGAACTCTATTTACAATGATAACCATTAACTGTATCTAACAGTACTAAATCCATACTACTAAACTTAGTTGACAGTGACTGAAAGCCCTAATTCTGTAACTAAAACTGTAGGATGCGTTCATCTAACTGACATACCCCAAGCTAAGCTGACTGGGTTCCAATCTCTGCCTAACTAGAAGGGTGTCAGTATCGTGCCACCAGTAAAGACATCTGCTTTGGAGTCAGTCCTAATCTAGCGGGTGACTCCTGGGATCAGTCCTATACATATAAATATACTAACGGGTGACCTTTGAGTATGTCAGTCCTATCTAACGGGTGACATCTCATACCTACAATGGTAACATAGTTCTGAAACTTAGGGATTGCTTCAAGGGATCTCAGTCCTATTCTAGCAGGTGAGCCTCCATCCCTAGGTTTGCTCGGTGTTGAATCCTACTCTTATCTGAAAGACACTGAACTGAATAACTGGGCTGAACTAAATAACTTAACTAAACTAATTTGCTGAGCTGATACGGATTAACCAAACTAATGCTAGTGGTATTGTTTAGCGGAGCTAAAATTTAGTTTACTAGATTTCGATGACGGACGGAAAATAATGAGTTTTGAGGACTAATTAAGAGTATTGAAGTTACTGAGATTTACTGTGATTACTGAGGTTACTGAGCACTGAGATTACTGAGAATACTGAACTGCTGAGATTACTGAGTTTTCCTGAGTATCATGACTGACTAATTTATATAGATCATGGCTTGACTGAGAGTATCATGAAAACATGACATGGCTCTAGGCACACAACTATATTTTTTGGGTACGAATACCCCCAAGACTCGATAGAGGGAAACTAACACACACGATATGACTTTTTTCACAAAATTGGAGTCCACAATTCATAATATCATAAGTAAGGGATTTCATACTAAGCATGGTTCTCAACAATATATTTCATGGAAGGGAATTTCATACAACATGTATATACTTGCATAGCTTTCAATATCATGCTCATTACATATTACAACCACAATCCATAATATCATAACTTGGGGAATCTCATGAAGTACATGGTTATTCTACATCTTGTACATGAGTGGGTTTTGTAAGTAAGCATAGCATAATTCCATAAGACTAGTTCATAAGTAATATAACAGTGTTCACAAGACACATTATTAACATGGATGACATTGAATCATAGAGCCCTATCATGAATCCTTCACTTAGTCACAATTTAGCTATAATGCATGATTTCTATTCTCTTAGGTATTTTATCAAACACCTTACATGCACTCTTTAATGCATAGGTGTATTCAGAAACTTACACCACTTTAATCCACCCAAATTCATGGGTTCCAACTATATGATCACAATCTTCCTGGAAGTTCATCAAATTTCCACTCTATAACACAAACCACAAACAACAACATGAATACAACCATATCACTACAAAACATTCATGATTTTGTTATCAAAGATTTATTCTTGAACTCCACAAATGAAAGGAATCCATGGATGAACACTATGCATATCTTAATGACGATGAAATTGTTGAAAGATTAGACCTTCAAGCTTGATTATGCAACCCTAGTAGTCTTTCTTCTTCTTGTGCTATTGGATAATGAACTTAAGATGTTAATAGGGTTGTAATGTGATTAGAAACTATAATTTTCGTGAGTTTAAGTATTGGGCATGTAAGGAGTGTTAAAAAACTTAATTATCCTTAAAATAACTAAAAAACTAAGTGTTTTTTGTGGCTGAAATCATAAGTGTGCGTCGTACACCTCATCGCACATGCTAAGGTGTATGCCGCACATACTATCGTATAAGCTAAGGTGTGCGTCACACATGCTATCGCACACTCGAGGGTGTGCGCCACACAACCTATTGCACACTTTTTCTAGTAGCCATGTGCGATTGTTTATGCGTCACACTCCTACTTTGCAGGCCATAACTTCTTTCTTGGGTGTCAAATTTTTATAAAATTGGAATTGTTGGAAAGATAATTCAATTCTCTACAATTTGGTGGGTCTAAATCTGCCAAAATGTCATATATAAATCAAGTTATACTCATTCAAATGTCACTCTTATGGAATCACACACTAAAACTTGATGGAAGCTATTAGCTTGCCTTACTTTGAGTGACTCACATGAGCATGCTTAACTCATCATAAGCTATCTTATCGCTAGGATAATCATTGTAAATTAGGTAATAAAATATGAATCATAGGATATGAGGTTTCATACGTAGGAGAACTAATTCATTTCCTAGCTTGCAAACATACGGGGTATTACACTATCTCAGCCATATAGCTATTCTTATGAGAATTCATGCACTCACAACTCAGTTCAATAGCTCATTATGTATAAGATTTAGTTATTCAGTTAATTTCAGTTGTGCATAATACCTTATAACCTTATATTCCTCAGAATTTTCATCTTAATTATCGACATTCAAGGATGAATGTTCCCAAGGGGGACATATTGTAATACCCTATATTTTCCTAGCTTAAATTCGTCCTTAGAATGTCAAAAATTTTCTTCAAAAATGAATAACCTTTATTTCATATGGAATTTTCCACATTTATACCTTTCACAATGTGAGAAATTTAATAAGCTTTCCATCGATATCAAATTCGCCCAAATCCGACACTCGATGAAGAAGTTAGAGCATTTTTAGTAATGTGGTGTCACGACTGGGCACTAACTGCGTCGTGGTGGACACGAAAATGGGAATAGTTAAATTTTAGTGGACCTCCATGATATTGAAGCATCACAGAGAGGTTCAAATTTCCAATTGTCAATTTCTAATGGTGCAACGCGATAACACCACGTCGCACCGGAGTGCAAATTCACACTCCTCCTTTTCCAGTAGCTTAACGCGATTTCACCGCTTCACGGTGAAGGTGTAATTTCCGTAATCTTGATCCATAATTCAGATTCTTGTGTCATAAATTTAATCCTAATTATGTGATATTCTTATTAGGTGAATAATATTCATAGAAGTCACTTAGAGCCAAGTACAGCTAAAAACATTAGATTCATTCAAAGTTTGGTGTCCAATTCTACAGGGGTAAATTTTGAAAGTGTATAACTTTTGATGAAGGTATAACATTCCATCTTAAGACATACAAAATTTTAGATAATTGAATTATATTTCCAACAACACCAATTTTGCCTAAAACAGATATCTGAGCAAAAAGTTATAGCCATTTTAGTGTGAGGCAGTAAGCTACCTTGATGGTACCGCATCGTGGCAAAGGGTAAAATCAGGATGCGGGTTACGAATTTCTTCTTTAAATTAATAGGGTCAATGGGGTCTTTTCGCCCCTCAACCCAGTTCTTAATATTATTATATATAGCTGCCATTGGGGCCTTATTTTCCCCCCATTATCCTACTTTACTCCCAAGAATTAACCCTAATCAATTCTCTTCAAGATTCATCCATTCCATCACCTTCTATTCAAGAAAACCATAAAGAATTAATCTTTGTGTTCCAAGAATTTCAAGAAAATCATTCAAGAACATTCCTAAGAACATCAATTTGATTTATCTTCTTCAAGAAACAACCTTCAAGAACACAAATAGGAATTCAAGTAAAACTTATTCATCAATTCTCTTTCAAAAGAAAACCCTAAAGCTCAAACTTACTCTCCACAAAACCCAATTTTCCTCATCAATTCTCCAAGATAGTTCAATATTAAGAGTTTTCAATTCTAGAACTCCAAGAACTCATCTTCAAAAGCATCGTAGGAATCCAAGATTCAAGCTTTTCATCTAAGATCATTGATTAAGGTATGTGGGATTATGAACAAGGATAATCCTTTCTTCCTTGTGCCCAAAACTTTTTTTAAATTCAAATTTACTAAAATTTATATGATTCCCTATAAAATTCAAATTAGGGTTTATACCCATTATTGTTATTTACAAGCTTATGATATTTCCAATGATTTAGAAGTTGAATTCCAGAATTATGTTTATGTTTCCATGCATATTGCTTAAATTTCTCGATTTTGAGTTGATTTATCAAAATATTGACATTATCAAGCATGATTATTATGATAATTTAATTTGCGATTAAAGAATGGATTATTATCCCAATATTTAATATTTTTATTTCAAGAAATATGGTGCTTTAAGCATCTTATGAACAGATTATTCTCAATTTCTAGAAAAAGCTTTGATCGTTTTATCATTAGTTTAGCTTTGGAATCCACTACAGTTTATTATAGTTTACTTAACACAGATTTACTCAGATAAATGCATAACTAGTGTTCATATGAATTCTTATGCTAGTTTTTAAAAGATGATTTCCAATGGTTTGAGCATACAAATTTAAGAGAGAGTAGTATTTAGCACCGAGTGGGTAGTGTGGGATTAGCGTGCCCTATCTTCCACAGAACTACGTAGCCAACGTAGGTACAAACTCAAATTATTCTTATTTATATGGATGACATATTTAACTTATGATCGATTACATGGATTAGGTTATACTACTTGGCAAGAGTATGACACCGCTCCCCAACGTGAAGTTTCTTCCTTAGGAGGACAAGACGTTGGACTCCATGTAGCTCACATGGTCCATGTCGGTTAAGAGAACCTCCTTAGTAGTAAAGAATTTTAGAATAGTTTTTAAAGTATTTCCCTAAGATAAAGTATTTTTTAGATTTTAGAAGCTAAGTGTAAGGGCTCACAAACTTACTCAGATATTACATTACTTATGATTTTAGTTACAGAATTACAACTTTTAGTTTTCAGATAAAAAAGTT
>NC_061118.1:42038238-42042139 GCF_002878395.1 Capsicum annuum | reverse complement strand
CTCGGATCTGAATAAATTTCTAAGAAAACATCTCTTCTTCATGATTTAGAATTTGAAAGAAGGGAAAAATCTCCTAATATATTGTTGCCTCTCGAAGAAAAGTATAGGCATCTCTGTACAATTCTACAAAACTCTACTGGACACAACTTTATGGACACCATAGGACACTTGAACTTTGTTATCTAATACCAAGTTTGTCATGACCTATGGCCACCCCCTAGTTGTACATTATACTTAAAAACATAAGTTATCCCAATATAACACATAGTACTGACATAATGCATGAGCACCAGATTAAAACATACATAAGAGCTAAACTGACTAAGAAAAATCATATCATGGAATAAACTTGTTCAATACCTTTACTATTAGAAAGTTTAATTACAACACTAGTAATATGAAAACAAAGAGAAGTTGATTACAATAACTAAGGCAAACTATGTATGAATCCTTTTCTAATAGTGACTATAGTAGCTAGGAAATGACCCCTCGCTATCCCTAATCAAAACATATGAATAAAAAATAAAATACTATAACTGCAACTGACTTGATTCCTCAAAGTAAGATAGCTAATCACCTTCTAGCTAGATATTGTCATTTGCCTACTTATGATCCTTATAGTAAGCACCATAATCAACATAACATAAAAAACATAGGGAGAAGAGGTATACGATCATTAGTTTGGAATGAACTAAGCATTTAAGGTATGCATTAGTCATAAAATACTTAAACCATGCTTTGAAATCATGGATAAAATCCGTTTGCAAAAATGTGCATTTAAAACATGTTCGTACATAAAAGTTTCGAGGCATAGTGAAATCTCTAAATCATGATACAATTTCTATAAACTTTGAAGAGGTAGAAACCTAACCATTATATTTAATCTAAAGTTAATGTTGAATATATTGTAAAAGGGTATTGAATGCTAACTAAAAATAAAGAGACGAACTTGAGTGCAAACTAAATGCATGGAGTCGAACTGTAGTACAATGACCCCATAATATATATATATATATCTACATTTATATATATATACTATTCTATAGTGATAGTTTGGAAATTCATATTATAAAACAAGTAAAACTAAATTGAGGGTCATGTATAAATATTTGGTCTAAAATTGCTGGACATGAATAAATACAATGACCAGGTGAATAAACTTATAAGTGATCTATACGTACTAAATATACTAATTAAAAGGTCATGAAATAATTGAGTTTAGATTGTTAGAGTACTATTAACTGATATTTAACCATGTGAGCTAAACAGAGAGTGTGAAGTATAATCCCTACCAAAAAGGGCCCAATAAAACTTACCAGGTTATAAAGTCTACTCTGATGTGGTACAACTAAACTGATGTCCAAAAGGACAAAGGTGAAAATCCTTATCTGATGGGTGAACCTTTAGAACCTATGTTATCTCCATAGTTTTGGGACTTAGGGTCTTCTACTAAAGGTCTTAGCCTAACTGACAGGTGAGCCTTCATTTGTGTGTTCGCTCAGTGCTAAGTATTACTCCTAATTTAATATTAATGAGTTGTGACTTTTCCATTTTTTTATATCTAATTTCTTATGATTTACTATCACTAATTAGTACTGCGAGGATAATTACCGTTTGAAATGTACGAATTTAAGGTATTTTATTCTTTACAAGGAGTTCTAATGAGTGGACTAAATTCAAAGCTGAAAAGAAAAAGCCAAAATAAAATATCAAAAATAGCCCTTAGGTTCCGATTAAGCTACCTTAGGATGCTTAAGACACCTGGTTAATTAAGTTAAATATCTCTTGAGAATCTACTATGACTGCTTTTATGATCCGTTCAACTGTCAAAGAAATTCTTTTAAGAAATCATAATGACTCTTAAGTTATCAAGTCAAAGTCAAGGACTATTGCTTAAGTGATCAACATGACTGGTTTAGCAATCTAGTCAAAGTTAAAAATACCACTTAAGTAATCACATGAACCTCTTAAGTGATAAGCAAGGCATGATTCAAGGGAAAAAAGGGAGTTACATTGAGTTCAATATCAATTCATCAAATATGCAATCCTTATCCATTTCAACATAGCTTTGGCGTAATTTAAAACCTTGGAGGCTAGGTTTTTAGATCCAACACCCTTGGAATTGAAGATTAGAAGATTAGTATTGTTTATTTCTCAAACCATTCTTCTTTTCTTTATTTGTTTAGACCAGTTGGGTGTAGTTAAATGATACGCCCAAATTACATATCTCTTATGAGAGAGTAAGCGGTCGCTGTCAAATATAGAACCTAATTGGGTTGTATGTCGAATCCCATAGGTAATACTATGTTCCCTAAGTACTGTGACTGTTATTAAACTGTTGATCTAAGGTTCCTAAGTAAAAGGGGGTTTGGATATGTTAACAATAATCTTACGTATTTGTATCATACAAAAGTCCAGCTAATGAGAGTAAATGAAGATGTAATTTCAATGAGAATGAATTAACTAGAGTTATGCTCACCAAGATGTTCAAATAGTTAAGGTTGTGAGTTTGTGCTCGAATTCTCACTTATATATTCATTTGCAAGAATTATTGAAACCTAAGAATTACCCACGTGTTTCTCAACCTAATGGGTGTTTCACCGTTAAATTCTCTTGAACTTAAAGGATTCATGCATTATTCAATAACAGTCTCATGAGGCTTAATCCTATTAAGGCATCAACGCAATAACCCAAAGATTAAGCCTATGGAGTTTATGTAAATCACTTCTTTTCTCAACATCCACTTTCTTGTCAGACAAGTGGTGTTCATGGGATCACTTCTCAAGTTTGTAACCAAGAGATGCCATTATAATGAAGAAAGATTTATGCAATTTTGATAGATGTTAAAAATCTAACCAATTCACAACCCCAAATAGTTCTCTACATCATGGCTCCCATAACCCTAGTTATGGGAGTTCAGCTACTCGTCTTCAAATAAGAAATCAAAGTTATATTGATATTCATAAATAGCTGTCGGAGAGTACTTACAAAAGTCCCACTATTGTTCTTCTCCATCTTCAATGAAAAAAATATCAAAACTAATAATCAGATCTCAATCTCAAGATTCAAATCACAATGGAAAGTGTTACACAACTCTCAATAGAGGAGAAAAATGTGAAACTGATGACAAAGATGCAGAATAAACCCTAATACTTGCTATTTATATATTTTTAGAACTTGTATTTTAAAATTCAACGTTGAAGTTGCCGCTTCATGCTCGACGGGTCAAGCAATGGTTCATCGATGAGGCGACAGTCCATCTCTTAGACCGTCACTAGAGCTCTTGTGAGTCTATGTTCTGCTTCTATGCGATGGATGATTCATTGCAATACCGATGGTACATTGCCTGGATCGTTGCATGACTTCCAGAGGTCCTTTATTCTATTTCATGGCAACGTTTTAGGCCGACGGTTCGTCGCATGGTCGACGGTCCATCGCTTGATCCATCGCTAATCATTTTTCCTTTGTTTTGTCTAGTTTATCCAAGTTATTCTTCATACTCAGTTGTTATCCTAAAAACACTTAAAGACCATGTTAAATACAATAGTAGTTGCTTGAAAACACACAACTATCCTAAGAAAAAGGTTCAAAATATTTCGTAAGAAGTCGTAACATCAACACCCTCAACTTAAGGCAATTGTGTACCTAGCATGAGCAGCTAAGTACATAATCTGTCTAGAGCATGGGAAAACTATTTTCATACAAGTAGCATATACCTTACTCATCTATGATTATACTTTTAATAAATTAATTTAATATATCATGTCTTATAATGGGATTTTCATTTAGTATGGGGTATTCACCTTTTCTAAAGTGTTTGAAGGAACCGATTAATCTCCGGTCTTAGAAGTTGGTCAGCCTGAAAGTGTGGTCTCAGCTAAGGTAAGCGTATGACCCTGTT